>NC_134412.1:80786609-80961609 GCF_038048845.1 Mixophyes fleayi
ACAAGAGTCTTTCATCCCTCACTTCCAGTGCCATTGACACATTTTAGATTATCACACATACACACACACACACACACACACACACACACACACACCCATGCCTGAAAATGATCATATTCATTATAACAGGATGATAATCGGGACACTCAGCTGTTTTGACGCCACCAATGTTGCATTATCCAGCAATGGCCCTATATCTGCTGCAGTATCACAGTATCACAGTGTGTGTAATCACCTTTATCCTAACACACATCCAAATATTACACATATGAGTTGTCTCCATAATGTTACATTCTCTCATATGTATTTTCTCCATACACCTGTACCAGCTTATTACCTGCTTCTCTCATCCAGAATCCTCTTTCTTTCCTAAACAGCTCTACAAGCAAAAATAGTGGAAAAAATGTATTCCATAGGAAAGACGGTCATCCTGGCGCTGGCGCTGGAAGTAAAAGTGATGCTCATTCGGTAAGTTACTAACATTATGTCACATATTAAAAGCATTCTCCACTACAGCTCTTGATAATCTGTAATTCACTACCCTACTTTCTGGTGTGACTGGTTTTTGGGGGTAAGGTTTTAAAATATTTACTTGGAGTGCAAACACTTCATCAGTCACAAATATAAAATTAAGTCCTAAATTAGTTTGGGTACGTATGGGCAAATTAAGTCCATTATTTTTAAGCTTGTCATGGAAGGGCGTCTGTTCCAATGCCACTTTGCCATTTTTTTCCAATGACCACCAAGGTATATTCATATTTAGCATCCACTATGGCCATCAGGATAATACTGAAGAATCCCTTGTAATTGTATAAATAGGAACCTGTCTTAGTAGGTGGCATAATGCTGATATTATGCCACCCTGTGGCCCCACCACACTTTGTGAAATTTCACATTCTTTTAAATTCTTCAACGATGACTCGCCATTCCCCAACCTTTGATGGGAACTCAAAAGATTCTTATAACGTTAAACAAATACATCCATCTATTGTTATCAGTATAGCTATTTTACTTTAGATTTTTCTTATTTTTCTTAAACAGCCATCTGAGGTCACAAGCCACCCAGCAACCCACATAGAAACCTGGCAGATGGGGAAAGAAAAGGACACGGGAGGCGGATATCGTAGAGGTCTTGATTTGTCCTACGCTGGACTCAGCCAACTGGCTGATGGGAAAAGAAGATGACGAGTGTGACCTCATGTGTGCAAAACAACTTTAAAATGTTGGATGCTGAGAACAGGGCAGAATGATTGATTATGGAGGTTCTATATAGGACTAACAACGGAGAACTCGCCCAATACACAGGGTTCCCACCGAACCATGCAGAAGACTTCTGTAGGCCTGCCCCGTCCTCTCAGTTGCCGTTACTTCCCCACAAGCATCATCAATTAATAGACGAACACTGCAGTACCCCTCCTGTCTATAGGACCTCCACACCGAGTGGAAGTGCCAGTGAGCTGCAATATAGCGAAAGCCTTTCATCTTTGGAAAATATACAACAGTAACACTATGAGCCCCTTTGAATTTTATTTTTAAGCATTTTTGTTAGGTTTCAGTTCAGTTGATAAGATAATAAAAAAAAATCGTTTCACATCTTTTTGTTTTCTTGCACAAACCTTCAAATATTGTCCCTGGAGAACTTGTATGATGGCCTCACAGGTCTCAGGTATGATCAGACCCAGGGCTTAAGGTGAAATAGCTGTGCTGTTCTTGACATCAGCCAGTGTCCTCTCGGTAGTCAAAAATCTCAGGGTAGCAACCAGTCTCTGCTCTGCAGATATGGGTCTTCTAAAATATGTGTCCACCTTTTCTATGAGTGGGTGACCAGTTGCAGCAGCTCCTGGAAAGTAGGCTCATCCATCCGCAGGAAATTCCTGAAGTCAGCGGGATTATTCTCCTGTATCTCCTGTAGCAGTGGCAGAGGTGAACAGAACTCTCTTCTCAGCAACCAGTCCTTGGTCCAACAACTGCGATTCTTGCTCCTCCATTTCCTCCTGTTTGCCGTTTGCAGCACTCTCGCCATGGTGACAAGCAATCAACGACAAAATTTTATTTTACAGGGCAGGCTGATTATAAACAATAAAAACCTACCTAGTGCTCAGTTCCGCAGGGAGTGAACTGAACGTAAACTATACACAAAGCAATGAATGGCGATGATGCTATTTCGTCTTCCTGGGTGTTTATGTGTTTGTGTGCTGCGAGGTTCAGTCCATTATTTAAATTAGGTTTAAATATTGCTGTAGGGTGAGCAGGTAGCAGGTATCTTTGGAGTGTGTACGGAGTCACATTTTTTTTTAGCAGATGCTTATTAGAGATGCAGATCTCATATCTGACGGAAATTGTGTAGGCGTGTACCCATGAATTGGCATGCTCATCGGGACTTTCAGTCGTTGGTAAATCCAAAGTAAAATTGCATAGGTGTGTACCAGCTTTACTCCTGGGAACCTGCTATCAGTTAGAGGATAAAGCAAGATTTTGGAATAATTGGCAGGTGGTTGATTACGTTGCAATAAATTATGAGGGATTGAGGAATCAACTACAGGTTCTAGCACCAGACCTACCAGATTTACATATTTACATATGTATATATATATAGATATAAGTATATATATATATATATGTATATATATATATATATATATATATATATATATATATATACGGTGCATACATCATTATTATTTGAAATACTTTAATTACAGCTTGTTCATTTTACTGTTGGAAAAAAACTCTAAATATTGGAATTATACTACAGGCAATTAGGGTAAAATGTTGTAGCTGTTCTTGATATACTAACGGAGCCAAGTTATTGTGTGATAAACATACATTTGCTTACTATTAGAGACAGACATACTTTATTCTGTCTCCTGCCTCTCAAAATGCTTAATTTAATAGACAAAGAGCATCCTTCTCTGAAACGTTTAAGGTTCCGTTCAAATAAACATGACATCATTGTTTAATAGGCAGCAGTTAACAGCTGGAGGCTGATTGATTTATAACCCACTTCATAACCAAGTTAAAGAAATATCCCTCCTTTCAGAAATAATTACAGATTTCATGAATCCATTAGACCACAATTTATTTATTTGATTTGCACCCCATCCAAGGACGTGTAAATATCAGGTTGGGGGGGGGGGGGTTTAAAGGATCTGCGGCCACCACTAAATGCTCATAGTCTTCCACGCAGCACAAAATCTAATGTTTGCATAAGCAGACCCATAGACTCATAGACCAGAAGTAAGCAAGGCGTTAAACTATGCCAACAAATTTTTTTTACTTTGGCGCTGCATGGTGCAAAATAAGATATTATGTTAGCGTGACGCAGTTCAACAAAAGTGGCGCTAGAGCAGAAATAGCAGTTACATATTGCTTGTCAGATAGGCATATTGCATAGCTGCCTTCGCTCCCGGGACTCACAAATTTCTAGGAGTGCAGTGCACCCTCCCTCATCCAACCTATTCACAGAGCCACACCCATGCACTCGACACCAGGATCTCCCCTCTCCTGGAGGGGAGTCCTGAAATGTTGACAAGTATGGCATACGGGCATAGTATGGAATTCTTCTAACCCACATTCACCAAGAAACTCCCTTTTCCACTCAGGAACTTCCATGTAAAGGAGCAAAGTTTTGCAATCCGGAGGTTTTCTGATATCTTAGTATACTAAGCCTTTCTCTTACCAATATAAACATGCCAAATCACGTTTTCACACATTGCACCAGTTACCTTTCCTTCTGGTCACTGTTCTTACCTGTTTCCCTTAGTTCTCACCCCCTGCATTCACTTGCTGGTCTGAACTGAGCATGCGCACACCTGGGGGTAAATGTATCAAGCTGCGACCTTGCAAGTCCAGCGATTTTCTCAAGAGAGTTGAAACTCGCCGATGGATGAACCTGAGATTTCATGTAAAATCGCCAGAGATGTGTTTCTGTCAAAACTGCTATTTACAAAATCGATAGAGATCAGAGTCCCGACCGTTTGCCACTCTGGCTATACAAGTCTCAAATGTATGAAGCTGCGATTAAGCAAACTCTCCTGAGTGCTAGCAGCCTGTTTAGTAAACACATCACAGTTACACTGTCCCTGCCTATACAGCCAGAGGTCCCGGCGGCTGTCAAAAGTTTAAAAATAGATAAAAGTTCTAAAGAAAAAAAGCGTGGGGTCCCCCCGCCGGGCCACTATTACCCTAGTGCTGCCAGCCTACTGCTGGCTGCGTGAAAATAGGGGAAATATTTGAGTATGCAAGAGCCCGTTTTCCGGGCCGCACATGCAGCTGAATGCCCAAATGTACGCTTTCAGTTCCATTTGCTAAAAAAAACAACAATTATATAAAGTATTTAAAACTATACTGCATTTATCAACATGGTTTAATGTAATAATTCCATTAATGCTGTTTTGACATTACCGCAATGAAAAATGCTTTATTTTTTAAAGCTTTCAATCTATTAATGCAGTGTTTCTCAACTCCAGTCCTCAGGACCCCCTAGCAGTACATGTTTTCCATATCTCCTTGCTGGAGCACAGGTGTATTCATTACTGACTGACACAGTGTAGCAGGTGGTATAATTATTTCACTGGTCACCTGGTAATCCTGCACTGTTAGTGGGTCCTGAGGACTAGTGTTGAGAAACACTGGGTTAACGCCATCGGGGGTAAACAGAACAGGTATCATGATGGTACAAGTCACGATATGTGTTAAATAGACTTCCCCATGAAACTGCAAATGGGAAATCCCTGACAAAACTTGTGTCATCTCCAGGGGAAACCCCTTTGATGTCTAGGGTGTTGCAATATTGCATCCTATAGTAGTGTTCACGTGAGATATGGCTCTTTGCCTTCTCATAATATGATAATAGAATGATGTCAAATTGCTCAAAAATCTCACAATACAGCGAGTTGCAGTAATCAGCCTGTGTTCATCAATGTTCTACAACTTTATTGTAATGTTGGATACATGGGTAGTTCAGTATTGTACTTTGTCTGCTTGTCTCTCTGCCCTTGTCAGTTAATGTACTGTACATAATGTACAGTATTTGCATATTGTAATATATAAATGCAAATCAATAGGACATGGGCAAACAGCAATCTTCTGCATACATTATAGAATAAGTGTGTTCTTGTGATGGTAGGGCTCAGGTGGGCTGCTAAAATATAATTACTAGGTAAAGCGGTGTAAATATCATGGGAAAATTAAAATACATTGCTACATAGAAATACATTGTAATATGGTAAGTTTCACAGACACCTCACATATTGGGGTACTCTGCTCCTTCCACTACATATGTCTTTTTCTTCTTGCCCCCATTCCCCTCCTCACATCCTGTCACTGCCCCATCACATGCAGCCCTGTCCTCACTAACACATCACTCATCTCCTGATATACTCTGTGCTGCTGGGGGACCCTGCTCCTCCCACTATATAACTCTCAGTCTGTGGCTTCCTGCTGCCTCCATTCCCCTCCTTACATTATGTCACTGCCCCTGTCACATGCAGCCCTGCCCTCACAAATACACTATTGGACAGGTCACTGCCTCCGACAAGCTCACTACTCTCCTGCTGCTGTATTCCTTGATCTTGACGCTTTATGCTGTGAACATTCTGATGATCTGATTGGCTACACGTTTAGTCTCCTAAGGACACACAGATGAGCAGGATGCAAATTTAGTTTATAAGCTGCTGTCACCCTAGTCAAACACAGCTTAAAAAGTGTAAAACATAGATTCCTTGGCAAAAAAATTTAGGTAATATTCTCATTTTATTCCTCATTAAAAAATGACAACTGAGGACAGATCTCCTTTAACAAAACACAAAACAAATCATGTGACCTAAAATGCATGGTCCAGGTGAAATGTGTATTGTGTTATCAATTCAGTCCATTATTGGCATAAGGCTTATGTTTTATAGCCCTGAGCTGTAGGAGTTTTCTCGAAATGTAGACAAACCTGCTATGCTGAAGAGACACAGAAATCAGTAATATGTTATTCTGTCGGTTTTAGACATGGTTTAAGAGAATAAAAAGTCTTGTCACAAAACAACATTCTTCTGATATGTATAGTCTGTAGGGTGCTTTGTCACTGAGGCACACGCACGCACAGTATATATTTGGGTTGTTAGTGGCATTTTCAAATAAGCTGATCATGGCCTACTTAGGGCTGGTTTTTCTTTGTTGCTAGCTAAGCATATAGGCCCTTATTTATTATAATATGAGATGTTGATAACAGGGCAAGTATTGTTCTATTGTTAAAAAAGCTTCCCCTAGGAAAGGCATAGGAAACTATCACCGTCGAAAGCCGATTATATCCTACCGTACAATTAAGTGCTGCTGCCAGTGGTATCATTTAAATAATTTTAAAATGATTTTGATGGGACAAGTGGGCAGGACATTGATTGTAAACCGTACCCCTCACTTACAGTGGAGAACATCATTTTGTGGGTAGAATGATATGACTTCGGTCAATAGGAACCAGCGACATTTCTGCCACCTGCCTCAGTTATTTCACTAGTTCTTAGTAAATTGATAGGATACATTTTCACAATCATTAATGCAACTCACAAAAACGGTGGCTCCAAATGTGTGTAAGTGACGGGCATAATTAAAGTGCAAAAGGAAAGAGGAGATTGCCAAAGGTTATGCGTTTGGCAAGAAACAACTAATAATTTGGAGAAAATTAGGGACGGTCCCAACAGGGTCAGGGTGTTTCCAGAGGTCGGGCTTTGCACAGTGTTGGCCTGTGGGTGCTACAGAATGTAACGGGGACATTGTAGGTGTCACTCACCGGACTGTGAGTGCTTCTTCCCGGACATTTAGGAACCGTGGCCGTCCTCCATCCTGAGGGTCTGCGCATGCGCAGCCCTTTCTAATCCTTCAGTGTATGTCCCTTTAACTTAATTGGCAGATCAGGCAACACTCCCTATATTAAGCACCTGTGGTCAACACCACGGGGCCTGATCTTGGAGTCTCATTTCCCATGAGTCTCTGAAGGTGTTCCTGTGTTTCCTCGTGTATTCAGCGCTGCTGATTCCTGTGGTTTCCAAACCACTTCTACCTCTGTGGTTTCCAAACCACTTCTACCTCTGTGGTTCCCATACCACTTCTACCATCCTGTGTATCATCGTGACTGTTAGCTGATTCCTATCCGCTGCCTCCGTGCACTACAGTCTTCAGCCACTTCAACTCTACCATATATTATTGTGACTGTTAGCTGATTCCTATCCGCTGCCTCCGTGCACTACAGTCTTCAGCCACTTCAACTCTACCATATATTATTGTGACTGTTAGCTGATTCCTATCCGCTGCCTCCGTGCACTACAGCCTTCTATTCACATCCACTCACCTGTTCATCATCGAGACTGTTAGCTGATTCCCATCCGCTGCCTCCGTGCACTACAGTCTTCAACCTGCAACTCGTCTGTGTTTCATCATCGTGACTGTTAGCTGATTCCTATCCGCTGCCTCTGTGCACTTCAGTCTTCAGCTCATCTCATCTCTCCCGTGTTTCCTCGAGACTGCTGCTATTATTGCTATCCGCTACTCTCCGTGATCAACAGTTCCAGGTCTACTCTGCGCTCCCCTGTTCCATCGCTATTTGCACCTGCTGGTTGCTACTGGTTACCTCCGTGTGTCCGCAGAGTCCTGCTGCTGCTGCTATCAGCGCTGATCGTCCATCTACTGCTGATCCGCTCTCCACGTCTTCCTGTGTGCCGCTGGCCTCTACCCACCTGTCAGCATTGGATTCGTGTCTCATCATTTATCCCTCTGCTAGACCATCACCATTCTCCGGGGTCCTCCAAGAGTCCGGTTCCACGCTCTACTGATTCCTGTGGATTCGTGTTCCTGTGGGTCTACTTACCTGTGCGCTGCACCGACTGACCCCCGCTTCATCTATCCAGGGACTTTTCATCCTGCCGGCCTCCTGCCGCTCAGGTATCTCTGCACTCCTGTCTGACTGCCTGCTTCTGAACCACGGTATGCATACTTCTCATTGACTGTGCTGGTGTATTGCATATCTTGCTGGACTGTGTTGGTTCTCCTCTGGAGTTTACTATCCGCTGAGTCTATTGCCACCATTGACTGTATTATCTTGTGCCGGATTACTTCAAGAGACTTTCTGTATTTGCAGTGCTGTTCAGTCATTCATATATATATATTGTGCATATTACTGTGGATCGTGTTTAAGGTGCCGTGTATATCCTGTGTTGCAGTCTCTCCCCGTGCACCTCCTCACCTATATATATTCAGTGGTACAACTTGCTAGCGGCAGACCACTGATCCCTGTTCCTGTATCACCTGTTCCATTCCTCTCACATAGCAGTGGTACAACTTGCTACCGCAGACCACTGACTTCCCGGATACCTCCACTTGGATTCCATTCCTTCACTCAGACAGCGGTACAACTTGCTATCCGCAGACCGCTGACTCTCATCACTTCCTCGTTGCTGTTGGACATTCCTCCTCACTATAGCAGTGGTACAACTTGCTATCGCAGACCACTGACTACCTTCACGTGTCCTTGTCCATACAGTTCCTCGTGTATTATTACCTCCATATTACCAGTGCTGCTAGTCATAGACTTTCCTGAGCATCTCATCATCTGCTATTTCCTGTTCCGTGATCACCCTGCTACCAGAGTACCATATTACCACCTACATTGCTCTGGTAAGCCTACCACCTGGTGATCCCTGGGTAAAGACTCCTAGTGCCCGTGACAGTAGGGAATAGCACCCCAGGAGAGAGCCCAGGGAGCTCAGGGAGGTAGCTGACGCAGGGCATATGTATGCTTACATACAAGACTTGGGGCTTAGGGAATTTAAGGGAAAGACATGGATGGATATGTAGATATATTTTCTTTACTTCGGCTTAAATGTTTGCACCTAGATTGAGTAGGGAGGGAGGAAAGCAGAAAAGAGGAAGCATTATAGAAAATATATTCTGTCCAGGTACATGGACACGATCAGAGATGACAATCAGGCTTTCAGTGGCCATGTTTGTTTGCGTTACGATGAGTAATTCTGGTAAGAAAGGGGCATTATTCCAAGTTGGACGTGGTCCCAAGAAAAGCACCCGGAAAGTTCAGGTAAATCCAACATTTGCCATTCCCGTAGCTCAACTCAGCAAATGAAGGTTTATAAATGATACGTGCTCAGTGTTTGTCACGATCCAGCACTAACCTAAACCTGCATGATGTGTGTGACAAAGGGTTAATCAAAAACAACCACCTGGTCTGTTTAAAATGATTAAAACCTTCCTTGCATATGCCCCACATTAGCTTTTGTTTATCAATTATGCCACCTTTTTTGTTAGAGCTGACACTATTAGAGATGAAATTTCTAAAATACAACACTCTCAATATTCTTGTCTGTAAGTACATTTACAATGGGAGTTTGGAGGTGAAGGTGGAAACTACACTCTATAGATTCAAGAAAGTGTTTTTGATAAGCACAGAAAACAAATTGGGCTAGATTTACTAAACTGCGAGTTTGAAAAAGTGGTGATGTTGCCTATAGCAACCAATCAGATTCTAGCTGTCATTTTGTAGAAGGTACTAAATATATGATAGCTAGAATCTGATTGGTTTCTATAGGCAACATCCCCACTTTTTCAAACCCGCAGCTTAGTAAATCTAGCCCATTGTCTTTGTAAGGGCACCCCCTTAGGGGAAGGTCCCCCAGAAGTATTTAGAATATCATCACAAAGAACTCAAGCCCTTGTTATGTGGATTATTATATACTGTTTATACAGTATCACGCTATGTTTGGTTTTTTCTTTTTCTTTCACATATGTATATTATTTTGTGAATGCACGAGTGCTATAGAAGAGAAGATGATACATCTTCGGTCACAAATATAAATATTTTTATGTTTAACACTCATTATATATGGTTGATACAAGATTATTAGGTTAAGTTTGATTAGGTGGTTATGTATAGAGAGGACTAAGTCCCTCTAGTTATACATATTTGTTCTTGAAGTACATTAACACTATTAGCGCTTGAATTTTTAGTCATTCATTTCATATCACTGTTCTTTGGGGAAGTGTATATCCCTGTTGTGTTACATGTGGAAAGAAAATATTTATGTGGACAAATGTTTGCTTATAGGCTGTTTGACAGGCTGTCCAGCAGAGGATTAATATATGGGCAATGAAATAATACCTGTTACATTTATGAGTACTGTTTCCCAGTACAACAATAGTGTGGTCAGAGACAGTGGTGAAACGTACTGACTGCATGCTTGATCTTAAAAAAATGTGGATCCTTCCCATCCCCCATAATTCCAATTTAGAACAATATAGAATTTCCAACTGGATGGAACATGCAATTCTTTTAGCCCTGACTGGTGGGTGGTGTGAGATTCCTAA
Organism: Mixophyes fleayi; assembly: GCF_038048845.1. Lineage (NCBI taxonomy): Eukaryota > Metazoa > Chordata > Amphibia > Anura > Limnodynastidae > Mixophyes > Mixophyes fleayi. The sequence goes on from NC_134412.1 coordinate 80,796,966, forward strand.
ATGACCCGATACATACCCAAATCTTCCCTTCCTACCCAGACCTACAGGCAAAATTTACCATTCCCATTAAAAACTTGTATCAATATTTACAGTTTAGGAATTTCCACACTTCAGTCAAATTTAAAAACGTCCAACATGCCCCTCACCACTTTTGAAAGCATGTGACTCCGTCATACCTTATATCTACAATACACCCTGAGCTTACAGCTCCAAGTGCATTCATCAACTATCCTCATTAACTAAACTGGTAATCAGATATTGCAGAGACCCTGGAACAGGACAAGTGAGCAGGCTTATAGGCGTTAAAATGATATAAAACGTCTGATATGTCATTGTGTGGCTCTGTCGACTGCACAATAAATAAACTTCTTAAAAAAAAAATACTAACCCTAAATACTAACCCTTTTTCAAGTCTCCGTCTGAGACGAAACGCGTTGGAACATTTTTGACACTTACTGGCATCCGTAGACAGGAAGTGTGTTTGCATCCCACTGTGGAACGCATCGCTTCTGCGGATCCACACATACAGGCGCGACCGTTGCCACTACTTGGCCCGCTCTGGAGTTCCTCTAGGAAGGAAATCAACGGACCTTATCGCATCTCCATCCAGCTATATTTCCACGCTAGTCTACCAACTTTCGTTACTGTAAAGAGACCTGATATCCATGTGACTTCATGCATTAGGGATTCTGCAACCAACTACATGTAGATTGATATTAATATTTCTGTTACATTATACACTGATACACCATCTAAAGCTATTATATGGTCAACTGTTGTATTATATGGTTCTATATTATTTAATATCAGGTTGACTATTCATCTTATTCTGCTCTATTATCACCTTGCGAGCGCAGTCGGCACTTATTTGTTTATATTGTAATATTTAACTTACCCTATGTAGTTCATTTCCTTAGAAAACAAAATAATACCAATGTGGGATAGTACGAATGTGGAATACTGTAGTCTGCCTCGATATCTAGCACATCCGTATTAATATTATTTTGTGAGTCATTTGGGACATGTCCCTGTAGAGTCAGATTACAATATGATCTTAACACTTGAGGATATGAAGTCTGTATGAAGCTATAATTTAATCATTTATAAATTTACAGAGTTGAAGTAAAAGTAAAAACTAGATTATTTAATAGATACATAAACAATCATATAAAACAATTCAAAATGGGGCCTGAAACAAATATAACAAATATTTCACCACAAAGGGGGTATTCAATTATCCGCAAGGTTTTTCTTTCCCCACTGTGTGAAAAAAAAAAAAATCTCCCGCAGGTTTTTACCTTCAATAGCGACTGTTTTTAATTAGCACAGCGCGAAAACTCGTGCAATTCAATTGAAAATGAGGGAACGCTGCCCCAACGCGTTAATCATTGTGTTTGCGAGTTTTTAGGGGAGTGAAGGGGAGTTTTAACATGGTCATGTATAACACCAAAAAAAGGTTTTGCATATATTTTCATACATTAGATTGCATTACATATTGATAGTATCTACATTACAGTACTTTCTTCAGTATGTTTTTTATTGAACTATTTTTTGCCATAGAATCATCTATACCATGTCAAAACACATTACTACATTCATATTTGCACCAAAAATATACATAAATATAATTAATTAGTAATTTATTTATTTTATTTTTTTATGTTTTTTTTATTTCATTATTTTTTCACAAGAAAATCATCTTTTACATGTTAGACATTAGTGATAAACATAGTTTAACTTTTTTTCCACATTATTGTGTGATTTCAAATACTTTTCAGAGGTTTTTTATTTTTAACACACCCCAAAGAGGTACGAGATAAAACAGCATATTTGCCTGTCTAACGCACCATGTTAAAAAACAATTGAATAGCTTTTAACGCGGCTGCCTCTCGCACACCCTGTACTTTCAATAGACCTTCTACTGGAGCGCGTGAGGACCGTTTCATGAAAAAAGGTAGCGTTAAAAATGGAATTGAATCACAGGTAAAGTTAACCCACTCGAAAATGATAAAATAACAGCGTTAAAATGACTAAAAAAAATAACTCACTGACAGTTGAATACCCCCCATAGAATTGAATAAAAAAAATATAAAGGAATTGTAATAGATTTCCAAATTATATTTCTAACAACATGCAAATACACTGCTAAAAAGGAGAATGAAATTCTAGATAATGACATGTACATGGCAGCCACTTTAAGCCAATGTGCCACCCATTGGAATTTTTGCAAATCTCCCTTACATTAAAGCCTAGAACAGGACTGGCCAACCTGTGGCTCTCCAGGTGTTGGGGAACTATAAGTCCCAGTATACTTTGCTGGGTATCGGCACGCTATCTACTAGCAAAGCATGCTGAGACTTGTAGCTTCACAGCACCTGAAGAGCCACACCTGGTATAGAGCAGCAGAAATTCAGGTGTAGCATCCTGCTCACTTTATACATTAATAATAATTTACCCTATGTAATTAATTTCCTTAGAAAACACTATGATTGCAAAGATTAAGTATAATGGCAGACTTTCTCTTTGAATAATTGATACGATAATTCTCATAAACATTTTGTTAGTCGAAACAATACATTTATGATACTTGATTTTACTTCTGTGTTTCTTAGACTATATATGAAAGGGTTTAAGAGTGGAGCAATAACTGTATACATTAAAGAGACCGCTCTGTCTTGCTCCATTCCATAACTTGACTTGGGTCTAAAATACATAAAAATGACAGAACCATAAAATATAGTAATGACTATTACGTGAGAAGTGCAGGTTGAGAAAGTTTTCTTCCTCCCAGAAGTTGAACGGATCTGGAGAATAGTTGAGATGATCCGAATGTAAGAAATCGTTGTTAGTATGAATGAAGAAATAACAACACAGCCGCCAACCACAAATATAACAAGTTCATTGGTCCAGGTGTCTTTACATGACAGCTCTAGAACTGGTGGAACGTCACAGAAGAAATGGTTTATTCGGTTAGGTCCACAAAACGGTAAAGAAAACGTGAAGGCTGTGTGTATTAAAGCATTTAGCGCACCAGCAAGCCATGACGCCACTACATGTTCAATGCAAACAATTTTATTCATTATAATAGTATATAATAGGGGGTGACAGATGGCGTTATACCGATCGTACGCCATAGCTGCTAGAATACAGCACTCGGTTCCACCCAACAGTAAGATACAATATATTTGTATAGCACAACCATAGTAAGAGATCACTTTATGTTCTGATAACAAACCTGACAACATGTTGGGAACTGTAGAGGTGACATAAAATATTTCCAGAAAGGAGAAATTAGCAAGGTAGAAATACATAGGGGTGTGAAGCCTTGGACTTAGCGTGTATGTGATGATTATAGACACATTTCCGCCCACAGTAACAATATAAATACAAAGAAATAATGGAAAAAGCAAAAGTTGTAGAGAATGTAAATTGGAGAATCCCAGAAGAATAAGTTCTGTTGGAATGGTCTGATTTACATTCATGTTAGAAAATAATTCTGCTAAACTGGAAAATTTAGAACAAGAAAAACAGATGGTACTATGAGTAATACTGCATTTCTGAGTCCAATTCTAAAATTGTACCATTCAGAGTTTTTTCTGGTTATTTATAGATTATTGTAATATGTCTGATACGTTAATCATGTTTTTGTGTCAACAAAAGCTGCAGTTCTTTCAATAACTACCAAATGACACAGCACTGGGGTCATGAGTTCAATTCCCGACCATGGCCTTATCTATGTGGAGTTTGCATGTTCTCCCCGTGTTTGCGTGGGTTTCCTCCGGGTGCTCCTATTTCCTCCCACACTCCAAAAACCTGCTAGAAAGTTAATTGGCTGCTATCAAAATTGACCCTAGCTTCTCACTCTCTCTGTCTGTCTGTGTCTATGTTAGGGAATTTAGACCGTAAGCCCCAGTGGGGCAGGGACTGATGTGAATGAGTTCTCTGTACAGCGCTGCGGAATCAGTGGCGCTATATAAATAAATAGTGATGATGATGATATGACTAAAGGCAAACTTATACACTGGTCTGCACACACCACGGTGGAATACTGGTGCTATGTGTGTGATAAAATGTCCTGCACAAATGTAGAATAAAGCTGGGAGTCTTATACATATCTTTGGGGCATAAGTTTTCAGTACTAAAAAAAAATAGTCTCCAGCAGGTCTTACACCTCTGCGCTTGGCTTTGTGCTGTAAATTGCTATCTTTTGGGAGGGGCAAATGATTGATCTAGATCCGGGTGGGGAGGAGTATTGATATGATGTGTATATTTGTAAGCACTCTAAGAATTGCAATTATTAAACATTGTTATATGCATGTGGCATTTAAATAATCTACAGGACAAACTTCAGCATGATGTAGAGTTGTATTGTAAGTGCATTGATGCATTTTGGTGCAGAATTGGTACACTGCATGTGTGCATGAACTGCATCCGTATTTAGCAATATTTTGCAGCCTCTTGCACTTTGATAGATGGATCAGTGACATTAACAGGCAAGTACAGTACTGTACGGGTGTGCACACGCAGAGATATGTCTTATTCTGAGTTACACGAACACTGAAATTTGTTGAATGATGAGATGCAAATTTTGCACCTACATAAACCTGGTAGATGATAATGATGATGATGATTAGTATATCTTTGTTCTGGATACTTCTATATGTTAGATTTAAGGCTGCACTTATCTTAAGACCAGAAATACAGACGTGGAAATTGTGCAGACGTAACTTTGATCATACACAAATGCTGCATATTTTCATTTAATTCTAAATCAGGTAGGTCCTTGGTGTCTATTTTATGGGTTATTGTCCATTTGTGCTTTACATTTATTAACTAACCCTCAACTACATCAAATTTAAATAAAATCTGCAGCCTCGTGTTTTGCAATAAAATCAATGTCTTAAGTAGGTCTGACAATAAAGGGGGTATTCAATTGACCGCAAGATTTTTTTTAAGACCGCGTTAAGTCATTTTAACATTTTCAAGCGCGATTCAATTCCATTTTTAACGCTCCGGGTTTTTTTTTAACAAACGGTCCTCTCGCGTTACAGTAGGAGGTCTATTGAAAGTATAGGGTGTGCGAGAGGCAGGCGCGTTAAACAGGCCAATATGCTGTTTTTTCTCGCACCTCTTTGGGGTGTTATAAAAATAAAAAACCTCTGAAAACTATTTGAAATCATATAATAAGGAGAAAAAAAAAGATAAACTATGTTTATCACTAATGCCTAACATGTAAAAGTTGATTTTCTTTCAAAATATAATGAAATAAAAAAAACATAAAAAAATAAAAATCAATAATTAATATATTTATGTATGTTTTTGGTACAAATATGTTTGTACTAATGTGTTTTAACATGCTATAGATGATTCTATAGTAAAAAAAATAGTTAAATAAAAAAATATGCTAATGAAGGTACTGTAATGTAAATATTATCAACTAGAATCATTGTGTAATGCAATAAAATGTATGAAAATGTATGCCAGTCCTTTTTTGTGTGTTATACATGATCGCGTCAAAACTCCCCTTCACTCCCCTAAAAACTCACAAACACAATGATTAACACGCAGGGGCAGCGTTCCCTCTTTTCCAATTGAATTGCACGAGTTTTCACACTGCGTTAACTAGTAACGGTCGCTATAGCAGTTAAAAACCCGCGGGTGTTTTTTTGTTTTTTTTTTAACGTGGCGTGAAAAAAAACAACTCGTGGTCAATTGAATACCCCCTAAGTGACTCTAAAATCTGTAATAACATAACTGACTTAGATATGTCTACAAGTAAAAGAAAAATGCATAAAGTTTTAAGCTTGATACATAGAAATAAATAGAACATATAGCAAGTACGAGACTATAAATAACTTACTGTATATTTTAAGACATTAATATTATTTGCACAGGAACTGAATACCCCAATATCCTGAAGGACTTTTCAGTATCTTTGTAACATTTAAGCTGTGTATATATGGTCAATTGAAAGAACAGACAATTGATTCACAAATATAAATAATTTTCTTGTCTCTTCACAAAGATCAGGAGCCATTTAGGTAGCAAAATGTTTGTTGTATTGGCTGTGTGTTGGTGTGTTGTTAAATAATTACAATTTGTTCTGAAGTGTAAATCAAAAAGCTCATACAGGCTGGAGACAATAGCATTTCATGGCTATATAATGGTTTGTAAATCACTAGAGACTAATCTCTGGAGTAACTAAAATGATGTTGCTCTGCTATGTTAGAATAAAAATAGCCTACATATGATTATAGTTTGTGAACTTCACAAACACAACTATAAACCTTTCAAAGTAAACCTTTTAGTAAGAGCAGTGCAAAATGTTCTAATATAGCTGTCTTTATGTTGAGTAGTACTTGTGCACAAAAGAGTATTTACAACATACGAAGTAGAATTCAGGGGCAAGCAGAAGATTTTAAATGAGGGATTACAAATGTAAAAAGTATAGTAGAATGGAAGCTATCACATGGGAGAACACTTGGGGCTAGATTTACTAAGCTGCGGGTTTGAAAAAGTGGGGATGTTGCCTATAGCAACCAATCAGATTCTAGCTTTCATTTTGTAGAAGGTACTTAATAAATAAAAGCTAGAATCTGATTGGTTGCTATAGGCAACAACCCCACTTTTTCAAACCCGCAGCTTAGTAGATCTAGCCCTTAGTTTGCATGGGTGCAATTCTACACTTAATTTTGTAAAAGGCTATTTCATAGTTTGATATATGACATGTGGTATTGTATTATACTTACACTGTCCTATATAGACTACTGTCATGGCCAAATGTTTTTTGGAGCATGATGTAAATATCGTTTTTCACAAAGTTTGCTGTTTCAGTGTTTTTAGACATTTTTGTCATATGTTACTATGGTATACTGAAGTAAAGTTACAAGCATTTCATAAATGTCAAAGGCTTTTGTTGACAATTGCATTAAGTTTATGACAATTGCATTAAGTTTATGCAAAGAGTCAATTTTTACAGTGTTGACCCTTCTTTTTGAAGACCTCTGCAATTCGCCCTGGCGTGCTGTCAATCAACTTCTGGGCCACATACTGACTGATGGCCGCCCATTCTTACCTAATCAATGCTTGGAGTTTGTTAGAATTTGTGTGGGGGGGGGGGGGGGGGGGGGGTTGTCCACCCGCCTCTTGAGGATTGACCACAAGTTTTCAAAGGGATTAAGTTCTGGTGAGTTTCCTTACTATAGACCCAAAATTTCTATGTTTTGATCCTCAAACCACTTAGTTATCACTTTTGCCTCATGGCAAGGTGCTCCATCATACTGGAAAAAGCATTGTTCATCACCAAACTGTTCTTGGATGGTTGGAGAAGTTTCTCTTGGACAATGTTTTGGTACCATTCTTTATTCATGGCTGTGTTCTTAGGCAAAATTATGAGTGATCCCATTCCCTTGGCTGAGAAGCAACCTCACAAATGAATGATCTCAGGATACTTTACTGTTGGCATGACACAGGACTGATGGTAGCGCTCACCTTTCCGTCTCCGTACAAGCATATTTCCAGATGCAATCATTCTGAAAGGGAATTCATCAGAGGAAATGACTTTACCCCAGTCCTCAGCAGTCCAATCCCTGTACCTTTTGCAGAATATCAGTCTGTCCCTGATGGTTTTCCTGGAGAGAAGTAGCTTCTTTGTTGGCCTTCTTGACACCAGGCCATCCTCCAAAAATCTTGGCCTCACTGTGTGTGCAGATGCACTCACACCTGCCTGCTGCCATTCCTGAGCAAGCTCTGACTGGTGGTGCCCCGATCCCACAGTTGAATCAATTTTAGGAGTCCTGACAATTGCTGGACATTCTTGGGCGTCCTGAAGCCTTCTTCACAACTATTGAACTTTTCTCCTTGAAGTTCTTGATAATACGACAAATGGTTGATTTAGATGCTGTCATAAACATAGGGAACTTACAGTTATTTATAAGGGATGAATCATTACTGCAGTGTAAATATGTTATATTAAATGAATCTATTAATAATTTCACCTACTAAAGTGTAAAATGTGAAGACAAAGTCTGATGTAAATGTATTTGATGGCTTTGCACATTCCAGTATGAGAAGATAGGAGTGTCAACTGTGGCAGCTTCAAAGAGCTCTTGCTGTGAGATATATCCTGACACAAGTTAGTTTTTGGACTCCTAACTAGACTTTGTGGAGCCGGTCGCAGCTGGACATCCTTGCAGCCCAAGGCAGCATTTTGAAGGCCTATACAGGTATATAGATATATGAGCTTCAAAGGAAAATGTCTTCATAACTCATATTTTGGGGGATCCGGGTGCTACTCTATACTGAGGAACAGAAATCACACCAGGGTTGTGAATGACAGGTACAGGTGGTATCCGGAAACAGATAAAATCACATATCTTTGGAAAAGGTGTATCACATTGTCAAAATTGCATCATGTTTGGTATCAAAAGATGGACAGAGCCATAGGGGATTTATTAATGATAAAATTGGATCTGTGTGACGCTCCACAGAAAAAATAGGTAACATAGTAGAATTGGTTAGTAAATCAGATAACATGCAAATAGGTGATTGAAAAAAGTGTCACAGGCCACAACCCCCTGGGGGTAGAAAAAAGTGTGGAAGTGTCTTTAAAAAACTGAGACCAGATACAGGAAAGGGTCAGACTTTGGGAAATCAATTCACATTGATAAGCTGTCCATCTTCCTTGCCAATTTCCCATGGTACAAAGTATGCAATTCATGTAAGTGACACTCTGAAGGTAACCCCTTTTATTTGAAACTATTTTGCTTGTGTATGTCAAGCAATTGTTTATTCATAATTTTTTTTTTATATCTGTATGCCCTGTACTTTTGTATATTAAATCTATCTAATTTAATATGTGGCGTCATTGATACTCTAACAATCCATTAGCCTATTGAGAAGAATATAGCTTGACCAAGTTAACCCTTTGAATACCAGTGTATGATTTGTTGATACATTTGCTTAACAAGCTGTGTGTGCTTGCATTTACATTTGTGTAACAGTCTGGAGGTGTGAAGAGTTAACCCTTTGCTTGCTAGTGTGGGTTTTATTAGTCTGTGGATAGCTAGAAGCCTTGTGTGCCAGTGTGGGACAGTATATTGGGGTCCTATTGCCCGTATTCAATACGTGGTGGAAAACCTGAAGTGTATGAGGTGTGAGCGTTGTTTGGGGGTGATTCAGTAGGTCTATAATCTGTGTAAAGAGAGACTGTGGGCTGGAATCATGTGACTTCATACAGCAAACACCCCCAAAGTCACGGCAGCTGGGAGCGTGTTCGTGACAGATGCAATCTTACTAGCAGCAATATCCTTGCCTGTGAAGCCCTTTTTGTACAAAGCAATGATGACTGCATGTGTTTCCTTGCAGGTAACCATGGATAACAGAGGAAGAAAAGTGGTTTCAAGCACCACCCTCCTTTTAAAGCTTCCAGTCTTTTATTCTAACTCCATCAGCATAACAGAGTGATCTCCAGCCTTGTCCTCATCAACACTCTCACCTGTTAACGAGAGAATAACTGACCTGATATCAGCTGGTCCTTTTGTGACAGGTCTGAAATGCAATGACAATGTTGTTTTTGGAATAAAGTTCATTGTCATGGCAAAGAGGGACTTTGAAATTAATTGCAATTCATCTGATCACTCTTCATGACAGTCTCGAGTATATGCAAATTAAAACTGAGGCAGCAGACTTTGTGAAAAAATAATATTTGTGTCATTCTCAAAACTTTTGGCCATGATTGTACAAACTACATTCTACAGTAAATGAACTGTTTGAATGGAAGTGCTCTGCATCGCCACTTGTTGGTCATAAGTGGTATTGCTGTTTTATTCTGTTATCTTTCCTTTGTTAGCATCCATTGAATAATATTTCTTGACAATTCTGGCAAAAACATTACAGTATACATAAAATTGTTCAAGATTGTGCAGGAAAATGACACTAAAGATTTTTTTAAGTCAGTGTTAGCTACAAAGTTAAAAATGCAATAATAGTCAATGTATTTGAAAATAAAATAATAGAGTCATAAACATATTTACTTTGCCAGTGCCCTAGCCTTTTTAGTAGTAGTGGCAATGGGAGGCAATGGCGCAAAACAAGGGTCAAGTAGTAGGCAGTATCAGGGAACGACAGCTGGGAATATCAGTGCAGCTGTATTAGATTTGCTAATAAAATAATACAACATTCACTGTGTATATTTTAATCTTTTGGGGAACTACAGGTTCCAGCAAGCTCTGTCTGCTGCGTCATTCTAGTACACAAGCTCCAGCATTCTTTCACAGTGGATAATTCTTCTTTGGTTCTTCAAGCAATCAGTGGCTGCCAGTTCTTACTAGGTCTTGTTATGTGGTTACTTATTTCAGTGAGAGCTTTTTAAAAAATATTTATTATTATATTTTGTGTAGTGTGTGGTAGTCATCATTATCCTCATCATCAAGTTGATGATGATTGCTGCCTTTTCTTTACTTCAGCCGCATCAAGATACTCTCAGGGAATATTATATTGACTTGGAAATAAACATGCATCTCAAAATACACTTGTAGGTCCTCAGTTTTGCAGGCATAATTTTACATTACGTTCGGGCTGATTGCAGCCTACTCTAAATCAGGCACAGTGTACTAAATTATTTTTTTAATATTGGGTTGGTTATGGACAGGTTTATAAGATATTATTTTTTTAAACTTCTATGAGATTATTTATCTAGGGGATTATGTCTAATTTATTTGTTAAATGTGCATTTGTTTTAAAGCAAAAATAAATATATTTCTCTTTTTCAGAATATATATATATATATATATATATATATATATATATATAATATTTTTTTTATATATATATATATTCATATATACATTAGAAAATAATGGAAAATGCAGAGGGGCAGATTCAATTCAGCCATGTTAGTATAGGACTAACGCGGCACTAATTATATTATCGTTAATATGGCAATTTGAACCCAGATTTTTGCATGTGGCCCCGAGGGCTGTGAGCAAAATTCTGCGTTAAAATTACCGTACTACCAGTAATACTGTGCACTTTTACCTTAGTAATGGTAATAGCGCGCAGGCCGCGATATTGCTAGAATAACACGGCTAAATTTAACCAGCCCCAGAGAATGCAAAAAAAAATTATGATAATTTATTCCATAAACCGTAGCGACGTTACGAGACCTGAATGGTCTCTTGAAAAATATTGGTCTTGTGAAAAATTTGCCTCACTCAGAATTTGGCCAGGAAATTTTACATGATACGCTACTGGAATTTAGCCTTAAATGTTCCCAGTCCCGTCCCAATAACACCACATAGCAAACTATTGACTTTTAATATAGCAGATCTATTCATAGGCTATAAACTGTGCAAAATAAAAGATTCTGGGGATTTTGCGGATTCCTAGTGAATGGATTAGGAGTAGGTGATGGGACCACATTGAGATGTTATTTCATGTAGAGTATCTGTATGAATATAATCCCATACTCATAGCTGAAATTTATTAAATGAAACCTCACTAAGGTTATGGTGTTAACATGATTATCCAGGGGTGTAACTGTAAATATCTGGATCTTATAGCAAGATGAGACCCCTCCATACACCATCATAACGTTATACTCACCACAATGTCACCGTATCTAATAGGGCAGAATACTAATTTCAATAACAACAATCTGGTGCATTAGTCTGAATTTTATATACAGTAATTTTCCCCACAATATTTTCCAATTGGATCAATTTGCAACATGCTATATTTGTACTTTAAGACATTTTATCTCAAGGGTATGTTTCATAGCAGTCACATTGCAATGGCTATAGTTACACCCTTGTGTATATCACCAATTTGAAAATCCAAGCAGGATCTCGGAAGCTGAATAATTGTATAGAGGTAGAAGTATCTCAGACGTTAAGGGCATTATTTGTGTAATATTCACACAGATAGATTTTCTGGGACTCGTGGCTTTTTGCGACATTGAACAATATAATTTTGACTGCTGCTTTCGATTGTGTTTTCTATTATTTTTTAACAATTTCCTCTTAACTGAAATATATCAAATAAAATGTACACCTATTGTTGTTTCATTGACATGGTTGCCAGTGTGAAAATATGCCTTATTTCATGAGTTAACATAACAGATTTCTGTAAATATGCGATAATCAGTACTTGTCTCTGTAAGAAATGATGTAGCTGCCTAAGGGATTATGCTTAATCAGATATATTATCATACATAACATTTGTGAAATAGAAACACCTGCACTTCTTTGAATTAATGAAATGTGTAAAAGTGAATAAAATCATAATAAAAATTAATATCTGTTAGTCAAGTGTTGAGCTGAATGTATTTTATTTGATTGCTAGCAAAAATGTGTTTCCTGGTAGAATAAAATCAATATTCCAGATAAAGTGAGAATAATCATAGCCCGGTTCATTTAGAAATCAAGTGCATAGCAGAGAGGGCATACACACCAACATAGATCAGAGAGCAGAGAGGGCATATGCACCAGCATAGATCAGAGAGCAGAGAGGGCATACACACCAGCATAGATCAGAGAGCAGAGAGAGCATACACATCAACATAGATCAAAGAGCAGAGAGGGCATACACACCAGCATAGATCAGAGAGCAGAGAGGGCATACACACCAGCATAGATTAGAGAGCAGAGAGGGCATACACACCAGCATAGAATAGAGATCACAGAGGACATACACACCAGCATAGATCAGAGATCACAGTGGGCATACACACCAGCATAGATCAGAGATCACAGAGGGCATACACACCAGCATAGATCAGAGAGCACAGAGGGCATAGATCAGAGAGCACAGAAGGTATACACACCAGCATAGATCAGAGAGCACAAAAGGTATACACACCAGCATAGATCAGAGAGCACAGAAGGTATACACACCAGCATAGATCAGAGAGCACAGAGGGCATACACACCAGCATAGATCAGAGAGCAGAGAGGGCATACACACCAGCACAGATCAGAGAGCAGAGAGGGCATACACACCAGCATAGATCAGAGAGCAGAGAGGGCATACACACCAGCATAGATCAGAGAGCAGAGAGGGCATACACACCAGCATAGATCAGAGAGCACAGAGGCCATACACACCAGCATAGATCAGAGAGCACAGAGGACATACACACCAGCATAGATGAGAGAGCACAGAGGACATACACACCGGCACAGATCAGAGAGCAAAGATGACATACACACCAGCATAGATCAGAGAGCAGAGAGGGCATACACACCAGCATAGATCAGAGAGCAGAGAGGGCATACACACCAGCACAAATCAGAGAGCAGAAAGGGCATACACACCAGCATAGATCAGAGAGCAGAAAGGGCATACACACCAGCATAGATCAGAAAGCAGAGAGGGCATACACACCAGCATAGATCAGAGAGCAGAGAGGGCATACACACCAGCACAGATCAGAGAGCAGAGAGGGCATACACACCAGCATAGATCAGAGAGCAGACAGGGCATACACACCAGCATAGATCAGAGAGCAGAGAGGGCATACACACCAGCACAGATCAGAGAGCAGAGAGGGCATACACACCAGCATAGATCAGAGAACAGAGAGGATATACACACCGGCACAGATCAGAGAGCAAAGATGACATACACACCAGCATAGATTTAGAAAGCAAGTTAAAAGACATTCTCCAAACCCTAATGATATTGCATGAACTAGGTTTTGACCTAGTTGCAGGCTGTGCTTGTGATCTATATAAGTGTAGTCACACCATATTCCTATAAAATATTTTTATTTATTTGTACATGTATTTATAATAATAATTACAATTTAATTAAGTGATGCAATATCCTTCTCATAGCTGATTTCATTTCACTATTTCTCAGACTATACACAAAAGGGTTTAACATTGGTGCAACAACGGTATACATGACAGAGACCATTCTTTCCTGAGCCATGCCGTAACTTGATTTGGGTCTAAAATACATAATTATTCCAGATCCGTAAAATATAGTAATGACTATTAAGTGAGAAGTGCAGGTTGAAAACGCTTTCTTCCTACCGGAAGTTGAATGGATCTGGAGAATTGTTGAGATGATCTGAATGTAGGAAAACATTATTAATATAAATGAACCGATAGTGGCGGATCCACCGATGAGTAAAACAAGAAGCTCATTGGTCCAGGTGTTTGTACAGGACAGTTCAAAAACAGGTTGAGCATCACAAAAGAAATGGTTAATTTTATTGCCACAGAAAGACAAAGAGAAAGTGAGGACAGTGTGTATGAGAGAATTTACTGCCCCAATAATCCACGAGCCAGTGATAAGCACTCTGCCTACTAGTTTGTTCATAATGATGAAGTATAGAAGAGGATGACATATCGCGCTATATCGATCATAAGCCATGGCTGCAAGTATATAGCACTCTGTTCCAGCAAGCAACCAAACGCAGTACATCTGTACAGCACAGCCAGTCACAGAGATTGTTTTTATGTTCTGATAGGGTGTTTGATAACATATTGGGAACAGTGGCTGAGATATAACATATATCCAGAAAAGAGAAGTTGGCTAGAAAAAAGTACATGGGGTGTGTAGATTCGGACTGAACCTATAGGCAAGAATTATATATACATTTCCATTCACTGTAATTATATAGATGCACAAAAAGATCAAGAAAATAAATACTTGGAGTTCCTTTATCTCAGAGAGTCCTACTAGAATAAATTCTGATATAGCTGTAAGATTGTGTCCATTCATTTTGGAATGTGTTATTTGTAGATAAAAGAGAAATCAGAATTGATTTATTGCAGGTTTAAATATAGGTTGTAAATTAGGTTATGGTCTTTTCTTTTTAGAGATAAGCAAAACAGTTTTTAGTGTCTATATATATTAGTGTTTCATCCAAGCCTAATCAGTACAAGGAAGTCACACTAAAAATGTTTGGAATTCAGAACAAAATTGACTTTTAGAATGTCCACGAAATATTATTAAAATTTCAAATTGAACAAAATGTACATTAGAACTTACTTTTATAAACCCTTAATACATCTTTCAAATTCAGATTTTTGTTTGAGCCATTAATCAAAAAAAAATTGTGAAATGATTTACTGGAAATTGAGTTACTAGTCAAATACCATTAGTAGTCCTGTGAACCAAATTGCTGGTGTTTTGTTAATTTCTACTCTTGTGCACACAAATTAAAAATAGTTTATCTCACAGTTGATCACATATAGTAAATAACATAGATTGGGCTTAAATTGTTGAAGCACCTTAAACAATATCTGTAGCATATTCAAATAAATGCAAATGAATCAAATGAAATATAAAATGTTACTTGTGCAGTAATATCACTGAGCACATACTGTCGTATTTGTGACAATAGTGTTTTAAACAGTGGAAAAAACTTGGAAAAATTAGGATTAGTGTTATTTTTTGTAGTCATTTGTTCTAAATCAGAAGCACTGAGCACCTGACACAACATAGCAATCAATTTTTTCTTTAAAATTGTTTACCAAGGATGACATTGCCTACATAGGACTGAGAAAGCCAAATGTACTCACTTAATTATTCTCCCTTAATTACAGTCCCTTTATACCAGTGTTTCTCAACTCCAGTCCTCAGGACCCCCTAGCAGTACATGTTTTCCATATCTCCTTGCTGAAGCACAGGTGTATTCATTACTGACTGAGTGTAGCAGGTGGTATAATTATATCACTGGTCACCTGGTAATCCTGCTCTGTTAGTGGGTCCTGGGGACTGGAGTTGATAAACACTACTTTATACAGTGAACCATAGAATATATCAAAAATGGCATTCTTTACCACTTTGCTATTTAAGTTATTACCATCTTATTAAAATAATAGTCTTTCCTCCATAGAAGTTATTATTAGAGTATAAAACCACATAAATTCCATTTGCTGTGATTTGGTTAACATTTTACTATTGCTTTTTTGTTATCTCTTTACAATTTTACCAGATAATCGGTTTGCCATTTGCATTGCTTAGTTTCCTTCCAGAACGTCATGTCAATCATTTTAGCACCAGACAGCAGTAAGTCAGAGTAAAGATGGTGTCAGACAAGTTCTTATCCATCTTGTATTATTAACCTTAAAAAAGCTCAATCACTCCATTGCTCACTTTGCAATGAAGAGGTTAGAGCATAATCACTTTCTCCATCTTCCATTCCACTTTATTTCAGTGTAACCAGTACTGGAGAAATAAAGTTATATTACAGCTGGAAATGTGCTAGCATAAAAAGTGCCTGTCTGATACTACTGTAATTCACAGTGAATAGTAGTAAACTGGATACTGTTATTTGACAATAAACAAAACTTTAATCAGTGGAGCAAAATAACTCAGCAAAACAATTGCTTTGCATTTAGATGCAAAATGTTAACCACAACAACCAGTTTGCAAGAAGCTTTTATCTCTCTTGCGCAAGTTAATAAGTATATAATTTAGATGTCTCATTGAGGACATATTATACATCATATATGATAAGGAGACATTCCCAGTGTGACATTATAACACACTACACTGCACATATTGTAACATTTTGCTGATATATTGATTTGTTTTTAGTATATATATATATATATATATATATATATATATATATATATATATATATATATATAATAAAAATTGAAACAAAAAAATTGTGTCTCTACTATTGTCAGCTACATGATAAGGACATTTCATGAGCATTGATATGAATTAGTGTGTTTAGATTTGTGCACCATAATAGAACACATTTTTGTCTTTTTTCTTCTCTACGAATTCACGTTGTGTAAACTGGAAGCACCTCCAGATGTATAGTACGAATGAATTGGATCTTTATTGAGCTATAAATTAGAGAGATAATCTAGACTGATATATTTACAATTACCGATCTAGTGCAGCAGTGTCTCTATCTTTCTAAACTTTTAATAACTAGATTGCATTTACCTCCTGTACTTTTTATAAATAGACCATCAGAATTGGTTATTGCTGTGTAATAGGACACAAACCTGCTTTCTGGGCTCAATTGTTTAAAAGTCACAGCAGAGCTAAGTCTGTCTTCTAGTTTAAATACATGGCTGAAAAACCATAGGCAGAAGCCAGAGAGCATTATATTAATGCATAGACCCCCTAGAACAGTGATGGCTAACCTGTGACACTCCAGGTGTTGTGAAACTAAAAGCCCCAGCATGCTTTGCCAGCTATCAGCTAGTTATCTACTGGCAAAGCATGCTGGGGCTTGTAGTTTCACAACACCTGGAGTGTCACAGGTTAGCCATCACTGCCCTAGAATAAAATTGACTGTGAGTTAACCAAAAATTAAGTTAGCAAACATAAAATTCATAGGTGCAGTTACCTTTCTCTCAATGTATCTTCAGTGATATTTATGCCACATTGTATGCTAGATTGGTAGTAATATTTAATTTAACTATAAATGTATCAATGTGTGATACTAAGAATGGAGAAATAGTGCTGATGGAAATTATGGAACATCCATATTAATATTACCTTGTGGGTCATTAGGGACATCTATGAGACAAATCTCTGTAGAATTGTAAGACTCAACACTGGAGAGTTCTACAAGAATAGTTAGTACTTCTATAAAAGAAAAAAAAAGTTTGAACAAAGCATGAAACTTATATGAAGAATAATTAATATTAGATAAGTTGTATTTAAAGAGCAAAAATTTCAGTAATAAAAGTAAAAACTATATATATATATATAGATAGATAGATAGATAGATAGATACATACAATATGTAGTCACCGGCACGGTGGCTCAGTGGTTAGCACTTCTGCCTCACAGCACTGGGGTCATAAGTTCAATTCCTGACCATTGCCTTATCTGTGTGGAGTTTGTATGTTCTCCCTGTGTTTGCATGGGTTTCCTCCGGGTGCTCCAGCTTGCAGATGTGCAGATATAAAATGTGGCTCAAAAATTACCCAATTAAAAGTACAAACTCAATTGGACATATTTCCAGATGCATCTAACCCTGCAACGGTTGCATATGCACTAGGTATGCATCAGGTGTACATTAAATGTTCTTACGGTGACTTCTGCATATGTGGCCAGTGCACAATAGGGCTGTGTGAAGATTCAGGTGCAGGGCGTATGCCGGGACAGGTTATGCTGTATTTCTTAATAAGAAATATCGTCAGGGATATTTGGAAATATCCCTGACGAAGCCTCGGCGAAACGCGTAGGTGACAAGCTGCTCCTCTGCTCCAAAATCCCGCTGTTCTGGATTGAAGCTATTAGAGGATAAGGCAGCGTCCACTTTCTCCCACCGCATGCGCGAACCGACAGAAGCCGCGGCTGCGACTCTCTGGCTCCAGACACACATCTGCACCTGAATGCTAGACCAGCGTCCTGGCGGTAACTGGGAGATAAAAAGTTTGGTAATGATCCTCATGGGGTAAGTCCTCAGCCTTCTACTGTCCTGACAACAAGCCAGCAAGCTCATTTGAGCCCTATTGACTTCTGGCAACAACAGACATTGGCAGGTCTAGCCTGCTATATGCAGACTTTATAAGTGGATACTGTTTACCAACCCTCAACATATAGCTCCCAGCTATATGCAGGGCCGGATTAACCATAGGGCTAACTGGGATACAGCCCAGGGGGCCCTTGAAAGTGCTCAGCAGCAGTATTGATCCGTCGGGGGCGGGGGAATGGAGGCCTCCAATCCCTTAATCCGGCCCTGGCTATATGCTACAAGGGAACAAGACTTTGAAACACCTCATACTTGGGACCCTATTACTGCCTCGTTAAAGGCATACCTATCAATATTCTGCCTATTGGGAAGTCTGTCAATTTGCCTACCAGACTTCATAGCTCCATACGAGGAACCATTACTTTGTGATACATTACTGCATTGATAATCTCTGTATGTTTATGAATATTTGTCCTTTTGCACTGTATGATATGAGATACTTCTTTAGGTTGCAACCTTACTCTGTATTCACATTGCATGTTTTTATGGGATCTATACAACCCTATCAGGAATAAATACCAGGGTTTTCTATTGCTATTTTCTGCACCTTATGTGTGCACCAAGGGGACCTCCTGTTTTTTATTTCAAGTGTATTGTCTAAGGGTTGGGACTACCCCTTAATTCTTTGTCCCCCAGGCGGCCATTCTTTCAATACCCTCTAACAAGGGAGCGTCAACCACCCTCCACCTTTATTCTCAAATTTCCAACTGTTAGAGGAATTGGTAAAGGGGTGCAAGCTGTTCTACAGTGTCAGTTTAAGAAATGTTAGATTTACAACCCATGGACACCTTCTCCTCAAAGTTACATGAAGGCCCAATTCATTCTTCAATCTAAGTGTTCTGACCCTTTGAATTTCCTGTTTGGTGACAGACCTATATCTAGAACTAGAAGGTGACGCATGAGAACTTTCAGAAGATCCATGTTCTTGGTGGGAACACACTTTAGCACTGGGCATTCTAGTACAAGCAGTAGAAGGACCAATACTAGTAGTAAAGAGAATCCAGTTATTGGTTCTCTCCCTTTCCGCATCTGACAATGAAATTTCAAAGTTCCTCTGGAGAATTTTGAAGACAAGTAAAACAATTTTCTACTTCCTTTGTTGTTCTACTAAAATTAAATGAATTTGTTCTTTGGTCTTATATGGTGACCATATTGAGGAAGAGCCATGTGATCTTTCATGAGTTCTACTAGCATTCCATTGGAAATGGCAACTCTCTAACTGCACATCTGAGCCAGAAGTGGTGAATACTATGGACATGCTATGTCTGTATGCTGTAAAATATCAACCTGGGTAAGGACAGCTTGTGAAGCATTATTTTTGGCTGGTCATTTTGTTTAAGGGGGAACTCATTTCATCTTCACTCTCGATCTTTAGAACTTGTTAGGAAAATTATTGTGTACTGAGTTTTTTTTTTATTAATTTATTCTTTATTTATCATTATATCTTTCACAAACACAGCATAACCTCAGTCAGCTAAGTGGTTAGCACTTTTGCCTCCCAGCATTATTAGATAAGTTGTATTTAAAGAGCAAAAATGTCAGTAATAAAAGTAAAAACTATATATATATATATATATATATATATATATATATATATATATATATAAATAGATAGATAAATAGATACATACAATATGTAGTCACCGGCACGGTGGCTCAGTGGTCAGCACTTCTGCCTCACAGCTCTGGGATCATGAGTTCAATTCCCGACAATGGCTTTATCTGTGTGGAGTTTGTATGTTCTCCCTGTGTTTGCGTGGGTTTTCTCCGGGTGCTCCGGTTTCCCCCCACTCCAAAAGCATACTGGTAGGTTAATTGACCCTAGTTTGTCTGTGTGTGTATTAGGGAATTTAGACTGTAAGCTCCAATGGGGCAGGGACTGATGTGAATGAGTTCTCTGTACAGCGCTGCGGAACTAGTGGCGCTATATAAATAAATGGTGAAGATGATGATGAAATCGTGAATGCCCATCTAACGCAACAAGATGACCGCAGATGGGTATCTACACTAACAATTTCTATATTATACAATAAAAATATAGTCTTATACACACTTGTTCCTTATTGTGATTAGTGTGTAAAGTGTACTACTGCATTCTAGTCGTGTATTTTGTTAAGTCAATGACAGCGGCCTGTCCAACAGGCTGCTACTTGATCAAGTTCTCCATCAATACCTGTAGCCTCTATTCATTTAACTTCTTGGCCCCTCTCTGTCAAGTTGGCAGCTGGACCACTTACCAGGTTTCTGACTGGTTAAGTACATGTGCCAAATGGCAAAGGCTACTCATTCCATAACCCCACTCCAGAATCAAACACTCCTCCCGTGCGGCCCCCCTTCACTGGAACGACCTCCCTCGCTCCATCCGTCTCTCTCCTAATATGTGCTCCGGGTGCTTCGGTTTCCTCCCACACTCCAAAAACGTACTAGTAGGTGAATTGGCTGCTATCAAAATTGACCCTAGTCTCTCTCTTTCTGTCTGAGTGTGTATGTAGCAAATTTAGACTGTAAGCTCCAATGGGGCAGGGACTGATGTGAATGAGTTCTCTGTACAATAGATATATAAGTCAGAAGGATTTTGGAACTGCGGACTGATAAACTATAAATTTAAATTAAAAATAAAACCTTCTGTCCATGACCAAAAGATACTTTTGAAGAAAAACAGGTGAAAAAAATGTAAAATCCACCTTGCCAACCGTTAAGCATAGGGTGGATCCGTTATTTAATGAGGTCGTGTGGAAGCCAGTGGTACATGAGGTATATTTGGGGTTGAAGGAAGAGTTAATTCAACCAAACATTAACAAATGGCAGAAGATAATTTCTCACAGTAAGTGAATAAATTGAAATTGAAAACAGTTTGGATATTTCAGTAGCACAACAATACAAACCTTGCCTTAAAATTAACTATGAATTATTTACAGGAATTAAATAGTAAGGTTTGGGAATGTCTTTCAGTCTTAAATATTATAGAAATTATTCAGGCAAATCTTAAACATATAGTGCAATGCATGAAGTCTTATTTAATATACTATTTATATGCTAGAAGAGTTATGCAAAGAATAGTGGGAACAATTCCTTGGTGAGAATAGAAATATTCTTAGCTGTCTACAAAAAAAAATTTGGAAACTGGAGGTGTTACTAAGTATTGACTGACAGGGTGCCCAAGCATTTGCACATGCCAAATTCACATTTTAATGTGTTAGCAATAGAATACAAACAGCACTTGTGCATTGAAATGTGCAGAAATAGGCTAGATTAAATATATTTTTTTATTTTCTTGCAATTAGATAAAGGAAAAACTTTTGAAGACCATAAAAAATGAAATCTTCCCTGAGGTACACTTATGCAACTCTAGGAACATATTTCAAATTTTAACAAATCAATTAGCAAAACTTTGCATGGAAGGCTACTTCTGGGGGCAAATGTATCAAGCCGAGAGTTTTCTGGCGGGTTTGAAAAACCAATCAGATTCTAGTTATTTATCTACAAAATGACATCTAGGGCTAGATTTACTAAGCTGCAGGTTTGAAAAAGTGGGGCTGTTGCCTATAGCAACCAATCAGATTCTAGCTATCATTTTGTAGAAGGTACTTAATAAATGAAAGCTAGAATCTGATTGGTTGCTATAGGCAGCATCCCCACTTTTTCAAACCCGCAGCTTAGTAAATCTAGCCCCTAGAATCTGATTGGTTGCTATAGGCAACATCTCCACTTTACAAACCCGCCGGAAAACTCTCAGCTTGATACATTTACTCCATGGTCTCAAATGCATTTAACAGGGTATTTTATTCTGCAAGGAGATTCTTGTGATATCACATGATGAAGTCACAGGGATCTTTGATTATGCACTTCAGCATTAAACATTGCACATAATGTACAACAAGCACAAGACTGAGGGCTAGATTTACTAAGCTGCGGGTTTGAAAAAGTGCAACCAATCAGATTCTAGCTTTCATTTATTTAGTACCTTCTACAAAAAGACAGCTAGAATCTGATTGGTTGCCATAGGCAACATCTCCACTTTCTCAAACCCGCAGCTTAGTAAATCTAGCCCTAAGTCTGTATGGTTCCTAGTCATACCACTGAGCCCTTTTGCTATGATTTTTTTTAATAAATTGGAAATAGGAAAAGTACGTTGGATCCACTTTAAGTGTCTCAGCAATTGTGCATAATCAACTGAACACACCAAGTTTCATGAACATTTGATGAGGTTTGTGTTTTTGCAGAATAAAGGTTAATGTGATGTTTGATTTGTTGTATAACCATATATTATGTATTTATTTAAATCTAAAGCTGGCCACAATTTTTTTTTTTTAACAAACTGGTTCAAAATTTACACTTGTTTTGACCAAAAATGCTTGTTTGCTCCAAACTAAGTGGTATCAAATGTAAATTTTGTAAGAATATAAATTCAGGTGTGTGTAGTTACTTATCTACAGGAAACATTATGACCTTTGTGTTCTACTCATTTCGCCAGGCTATCGAATGACCAAGGGGTATATTTACTAAACTGTGGGTTTAAAAAAAGTGGAGATGTTGCCTATAGCAACCAATCCGATTCTAGCTGTCATTTTGTAGAATGTACTAAATGAATGTTAACTAGAATCTGATTCGTTGCTATAGGCAACATCTCCACTTTTTCAAACCCGCACTTTAGTAAATATACCCCCAGATCTGTGAAAATCTGCCTTGTAAGTGTGTGGCCAGATTAGCCACAGATCAGTTTATTTGACAGCCATACGTTTTACTAATAATCAAAAGCAAAAAAGGTAAATCAACATAAATTAATAGGCAAAGACCAGGAATGATTTATTGGTTTCTATGTCCATATAGACAATCCAATATTCATGAGTGCTTTTTTTACATCATTGTTCCTTAAACTATATATAAAAGGGTTTAATAGTGGGGCCACTACTGTGTACATGACGGCAACCAGTCTATCCTGATACATGGCATTGCTTGATTTGGGTTTGAGATACACAAACATGATAGATCCATAAAATATGGTGACGACTATTAAGTGTGAAGTGCAAGTTGAAAAACCTTTCTTCATTCCTGAAGTTGAGTGGACATTTACAATTATTGATATTATTTGTATGTACGAAACATTTATTAATATAAACGAACAAAGAATAACAAAACCACTAGTGCAAAAAACAACAAGTTCGTTGGTCCAGGTGTCGATGCATGAAAGTTTTAGCAAGGGAGGAATGTCACAAAATACTTGATCTATCTTATTATCGCAGAAAGGCAGTTTGAACGTGAGGACAGTATGTATCATAATATTGACTGAACCAATGAGCCAGGAGCCAGCTACGAGCTTAATGCAAGTTGATTTATTCATGACGGCACTATACCGTAGTGGATGGCATATGGCGTTGTTTCGATCATAAGCCATAGCCGCAAGTACATAGCACTCTGTGCCGCCACAGACTCCGAAACTGTACAATTGTAAAGCGCACCCATAGAAAGAGATGGTCTTACACCCTGACAGTAAGTTTGACAACATCTTGGGAACAGTAGATGATATATAACATATGTCTAGAAAAGAAAAATTTGCAAGAAAAAAGTACATAGGAGTCTGAAGATTTGCACTAAATATGTAAGCAATAATTAATGACATGTTTCCAAGCAGTGTAACTATATATATACATAGGAGTAAAACAAAACATATAATCTGGACTTCTGAAACTTCTGAAAGTCCCATGAGAATAAATTCAGATATAGTTGTATGATTTTTGCTATTCATTTTGTCACTTGTTTCTGTAAAAGAAAGATGGATTTGGTTTTTCATAGAACTATGGCAATAATCTATGATGCGAAACATGATATAAAGTAGTAAAGAAACGAATAGAAAACATTGTTTTTGACAAGTCCTAATGTAGGAAAGGATATGAAATTGGAGGTGTCCATGGCTGTATGGTGACTGCCAACTTCCTTGACAACCTTGGTAGACCATTGTTTTACAATATATTTTACCAGTATTTGGCCCCTTTAGTAGATAGGGTCTCATTTAGAGTTAGGAGCAAATCCAGGTGAAGGGTACCTGGACAATCCATGGGTCTCATCTGGATGCATTTGAGAACCGAGCGTAGGTGGATAAAGAGGCATATATATGTTGAGTCGAACACATATCATGAAGCATCCAGCTAAAAAAACAATAGTAATAGCGGCAGACACACATCAATATTTATGTGTCAGGCATACAAGTGTGTACACTTTATTATTATTATTATTATTATTATTATTAATTTTTATTTATAGGGCGCCACTAGGTGTCCGTAGCGCCGTACAGGGACAAATAAAATTACAATACGAGGAGAGACAGCACAGTACAGTAAACAATAAGCACAGTAACTCCGTGAGCTCAAAGCACAGCTAGGGGCGGGGGAGGGGAGAGGGGAAGGACCGCATACGACGGAGCCCAAGAGGGAGGGCACGGATGACAGGGAGACCCCTAGAGGGGAGAGATGGGAGCGAGAGGGGACGGGGGGAAGGAGGGTCCTCGAGGAGGAGGGCAAGGTAGCTGGAGAGCAGAGTTAACAGTGGTGAAGACAGGAGGAGAGGTGACCCTGCTCAAAGGAGCATACAATCTAAGGGGTGGGGTAGACAGACAGACAGACAGACAGAGAGACACGGGGGAGAGAAGGAGGAACGGGGGATAAGGGAAGAGGAATGAAGAGGAAGAGGCAGAAGAAAAGGTAGGAAATTAAGTGGGAGACACTTATGCCTAACAATAGCTTAGACATGCAATTTGACAGTTTAGTAGTATAATAATATGGAGTGTCACATACACCCATTAGTAGTAGTACTCTTTAAGGCCATCATCATTATGACGGGTTGGGTATCATTTTCCGGCCGTGGAAACCCGACAGTGCTTACCCCGGATGGAGGAAACCGAAGAGCTGTTCGCCGACTGACTGAAATGAATGACGGCTTACAAGGATGACTTTTCTCAATTGCGGCCTCTGAAGACGCCGGCAGTGGTGGCTGGCATCACATTAAGGAGACTCAATGTGATCCGACTTGTTCATGTAATAATTTAAGGAGTCAACGCCTGCACAAGGTTCATTACTATACCATGTACCTTGTACAGGCGTTGCCTCCTTAAATTATTACCTAAAGTTTATTTAACGTTACTATTATTTAAAGTTGATCTAGGACATGCCCTACCCCAACTATAAATCTGCCCCCACATTTTAAATTTACCTCTCCCCTCTAATGCAACATGGTTTTGCCCAGGTGCAAAGTTACTCCTTTTTTTATGCTTTGCTCTCGTTAATGACTCAGGTCCAATGTGTACAATCATTGGGGTTTAGAAAGTGGGACTGGGAACGTCTTGGACAACTGAAAACATCACCACAAAACACAGCCTACTATCACATTTATTAAAACCTTCTCATTACAATTTTCTGGTCTTGTCACCCAATTTACTGCTGGTTTGACCCTTGTGTATGATTGCCTCCTGAAAAATAAGAATAAAATATTTCAAATCTCTTTAAAAAAATAAATAAAATGTTGTGCGGAATGCCGTGTTCACAGCGTATGGCATTTTGCTGCAGACATCTATGTACTTTTTTGTAATAATAGGTCCTCAGTTCCCAACTACAATTTTGTGATGCCGCACCAACACTTGCGCCTTCACTTCCTAAATGACCCCAGGTTTTACTGTTTTTCAGGCCCCAACTCACATCAGAAAGCATCTCCTTACCTTAAGTTTCTGTGTAACGTCAGTGTTTAGTATTATACCTGTACAGTGATCATCTCATGTTTGTACAGCTCCACGGACTATGTTGTTGTTTTTTTACGCTTTTTTAACATATTGTCAATATTGATGACCACACCATGAAGGAATAGGAATACTGGTAACTTCGTTAACACGTTACAACATTACTATTCAAAACTGAATTGTACTATCTGTCTAAACGCTGTTATTTGTGCTGCATATATGTTAAAATGACATTTCTATAAAAGATAAATGACGCAGACAGAAGTCTAGAGTATCTACTCTTTTCAAAATGCACCCTTTGGTGTATAATAAAATGTTTTTTCATTCCGACATTTCACTGAACATGAACATAAGGGAGAAGAAGACAGTAATAAATGGATCTGGAACAGCAGATGAATAGAATAACTGCTTCCTTGTCATAACATTTCTGACTAATATATCCTTAATTATATTGCCTCGTGGTCCAACGGGGACAATTCCCTGGATATCACAGACATGGCAGTGTTTTGCTAAATTGTCAAAGAGGGACTTGCAACGCTTATGAAATAATTATACTTGTGTTCTTGTTTTATTGATCTGAAAAAGTGGCAAAGAGAACTAGGATTTAGTAGTGTGATATAGAATAAATAGAGAATTAGATTATCTTCTTTTAGTACCGTAGTCGAGTAATAAGTCATCTCTCTTATTTATGTGCTTTACATAAGGAAACTAGACGAACATTATAAAGAAAAGCATTTTCCAAATTTTTTTTATGCTACTTTAGATTAATTCAAGCCGCAAAATAAAATCCTAATTTTATTCTGTGATATTTTGTGTTCATAGAGATACCAAACATATGTACTTGTATTTAAAGTGTTTATGCCTGTGTATTGTGTTCACCTTTTTACCTTGCTTTATCACATCACTAGGATTTTTAGATAGATAGATATCATTCTGCTCTTGTGCAGGGGAGGGCTGGCAAATTTTAGCCCGGGGGGCAAGACTCCACTTAGCAGCCTATTAGGAACATTTTAAAGTAACAAAAATGCAGGTGGCCGACTGACCCAGCTCACGGTAGCCCACTATATGACTGGCCTGGGGAGCAGATACTCCCTGCCCCCCAGTTCAGTCTGCCCCACTCATGTGATCAGGAAGGGAATTAGGGTCTACATGCCTGCCCCTTAATTCCTGACGATGGGCGGCACGGTGGCTTAGTGGTTAGCACTTCTGCCTTACAGCACTGGAGTCATGCGTTCACTTCCCGGCCATGGCCGTATCTGTGTGGAGTTTGTATGTTCTCCCCTGGCTTGCGTGGGTTTCCTCCGGGTACTCTGGTTTCCTCCCACACTCCAAAAACATACTAGTAGGTTAATTGGCTGCTATCAAAATTGATCCTAGTCCGTGTGTGTGTGTATGTGTATGTGTGTTAGGGAATTTAGACTGTAAGCTCCAATGGGCAGGGACTGATGTGAGTGAGTTCTCTGTACAGCGCTGTGGAATTAGTGGCGCTATATAAATAAATGGTAATAATAATAATAATAATAATAATATGACCTGTGTTCCACCAACAGTAGCTTTCTGGAGTTCTTAGCTGTGGCTTCAGCCCACAGTAAACCACGCTGTGGTCATGGTGCCTGTTGATGAAGGATTTAAAGGATGGTGACAACATCCTGTGTGAGAAAGCCATTACTGTAAGCTTACACTAATTTCATGATATCGTATCAATGAAAGGCACACATGGGATAGGTTAGAAAAAAATTATGATTTTAGAAGTTTTGTTACCCTAGGAAAAAATATTTAAATAAGCACCATAAAAGGAGATTTCTGAAAATACCATGTATATGGCAGTCTTTTGAGCCAATACCTTACTGATTACAATTTTCAGAGCATGACACCCAGCTTCTGTTGACACAGATTTTCTTTTCTTTTTGAAAGCCTGAGATGCTTTGTTTCTGTCAATCACGTGTATAAAATAGTGTGTAACACACAAAAAATCAAACATGGGTGCAGTCTTTAGACCCTCTAAAAAAGCAAAAGCGTCAATTTATCCATGACCATTTGTATCATAAGGCCTCCATTGGGGCAAGGGTCTTTAGACCACTCTTTGCTAAAAGGCCACCAAGGCTTTCCTTTGAGTCAGTTCAAATATATGCAAACAACGAAAAACTAAAAGTAACATATTATCATCACCATTTATTTATATAGCACCACTAAATCTGCAGCGTTGTACAGAGAACTCATTCATATCAGTCCCTGCCCCATTGGATCTTACAGTCTAAATTTCATAACACACAAACAGACTAGGGTCAATTTTTTAGTAGCCAATTAACCTACCAGTACGTTATTGTAGTGTGGAAGGAAACCGGAGTATCCAAAGGAAACCCACGCAAACACGAGGAGAACATACAAACTCCACACAGAT
Source organism: Mixophyes fleayi (assembly GCF_038048845.1). Classification (NCBI taxonomy): domain Eukaryota; kingdom Metazoa; phylum Chordata; class Amphibia; order Anura; family Limnodynastidae; genus Mixophyes; species Mixophyes fleayi. The sequence continues at coordinate 80,825,559 of NC_134412.1, forward strand.
AAGGCCATGGTCAGGAATTCAATCCCGCAGTGCTGAGAGGCAGAAGTGCTAACCACTTAGCCACCGTGCTGTCCCTACACATGAAAAGACATTTAAAAACTGCACATACAACTCTAACCTTTGGAAGAAGACCAAGCCACTTAGTGCTGAGAGGACGTGTCGTGAGGGATAATGCTGAAGTTGATGGGTTGAAGAAGGTTGTATTACAAGGGGCGGAGCTGAAGTTGATGGGTTGGAGAAAGGACAAAAGATGAAGACAATGAACATGAATGCAAACAAGACTTTGAAGCACCAACAAAGTGTAACAATGCAAATCCAAACTTTGGTTGGCCAAAACTTGGTAGGAAGGCTATATAAAGGCTGTATGCTGGTGGGGCCTCTTAGTCCTGATCATGTTGACCTTTAGTAGAAGTGCATCATCCAATTTGCTGTTGTGTAAATGTATCAAGCTGCCATTTTGAATTTCCAGCAATTTTCTCTGCGAGTTTAAAATCGCTGAGTTATTAGCCAATGATTTGATGTAAAATTGGCATAAATGAGTTTCTTTCAAAATCAACATTTTCAACAATCGCTGCAAATCGCGGTCTCGATTTTTCCCCACTCAAATCGCCAAATGTATGAAGCTGCAAATTTTGCAAACTCACCCGAGTTTGAATTCAAAATCGCCAAATACAACACAGTGCTTTTAAATCAGCTTGATATATTTACCCCCTGGTGTCCTCTCACTAGGACGTACTACACTCTAGCCAAGAACATCGCCGCCAACAGACTCATTTTGTCCTGCTTTACCCTCACCGATAAATGGCAGGTAACTAAAAGCAAGCCTATTAAATAAGGACACTGTCAGGATACACATCCCATAAAAAATATTTAACTAAGAATCCTGAAAAGAGAAGGGCTATCTGAAAATGCCATTTAATATAAGGCCCTTTAACCTTTTGGAAAGTCTTATTTAAATATTTTCCCTATCACTACTCATTCCAGTGAGGCTGCTTCTATGCTTCTTCACCCTACGGACCAGAGCAACCTGCCCTGTACTGATGAGACCAAAACAGGCCAAGACATAACTATCTAGGGGTGGATTTTCTATAGAAAATCCACCTTGTCTTTAGGAGAGATTTATTTTGGAGAGGTTTATTTATAAACTCTTCTTCTTTTGGAGAGGTCAATTTATACAATTGTTTTTAAAAACAAAAATAAATTGGAAGCACGTACTTTATGAATGACACTTTATACACCTAACATAGTTCAAATATTTATTTTGTCAGAACCAGTAATAAAAGATTTTCTAAACCTAATGATGGAGCCAGTATTGCTGATATTACTGCAAGCCAATCCTTGGGAGATTTGCTCATCTATAACGAGAAAATATTTTAATAAAGACAGAAGGTTGCAAACAAGTTAATACAAATTATAAATCATCTTATTATCAATTGGCAAATATGTTATTTTTTTTTAATTATCAAGGAATAATGTAGGTGTTCTAAATGTGTGCAACTGAAGCACCAGCCTTAGTCAACTTATTTAGTAACAGATAAAGGATTTTATAATCACTTTCACTTCATTATTTTCTTCAGAGGTGGAACCCTGCTTGGCAGAGATTACATGAGGACCAAGGTAGTGCTTATTTAAAAACAGCATCAGTAGAACACAAGCTGTAACCCTAATCATGTATTAGCTATTATCAGAAAAGAATGAAGAAAGAGAATAGGCGCCTAATGGTGTAGTGTATTAACACAAAGCCTAGTGCACTAACAAACGTAATACAAGGTAGCTGTGCACCAAATATATAAATTGATATTAGGCTTATCTGCATTATTCTTGAGGTTGTGATGTATATCTGGTAGTATGATGAGGAACCCTATGCAATCTGAGAGTACATGGACAACTGTGTTTGTGGGGTGTAACCATGTGACCTGCTGGGAGAGAAGGAGAGGACTGTGAGAGCCACCTAAGTGAGACAAGCTGTCATTGTAGCCATGGGGATAGTCAGCTGACTGCCAGAGAGAGGGCGACGGAGCAGGGGTTTATAGGAATCCAAAAAGATGTCAAATAGATAGAGCCGAAAACAGTGTCCCCTAACGCATTTCTCAGCCTTGAGTGGCTGTTTCATCAGAGGCAAGGTACTCGTCTCCAGCATGGTTTATACAAGAAAAGAGCGATCACATGACTCTCTTCGTCCAATCAACACAGGATCTCCTTTGAGAATAAATAGTCCGTTGTCCCAGCGATTTCTAGTAAGAAAATGTAAGCGGACGGCGGACAGTGACAGCTAACTGAGCTGGTATGGTGAGGAGAAACCATAGGAGCCAGATATAGCTATATCACAGGACTGGGTGCACAGCCTGAAGCAGTCAGACAGGAGTGAATATACCCTGTACCCAGGAGTCATATAAGGATACAGTGAGAGACGGCAGCCATTAGTAGTTTGTCTGCACATGTGAGGTAATTCCCGCTGCAGCAGTGAGACGCTAGTTACTCTCTCACAGACAGATTTTGCACAGTTAAAGTTTGAGTTACACTTACATAGACTTTATTATCCTATCCAGAAAGGAGTTTGTCAGAGAACAGTGACAGCTCTCTACACTCGAAAATCTGCAGAATATTGATATTATAGAATAAAAGCTGTAAGGTGGAGGAGTTAGAGACAGTCCAGCAATAGTGACCTAGGGAGTCGGCCATTTTGTTCTGTCATCTAGTAAAATACTTTATGATAAATACAACTTCACAAGAGTCAGTCAGTTGTGTATTCACAAATCCTGCTAAAAATCATCAGCTAAACCTAAGAGGAGTGCCCACTTTAGCTTCCCCTGTATAGTATCAGTAAAACTGTGCCCCATCATATCTAACAGCGTATTAATGGTGACTAGCGGAAGTAGTGCTCAGGACTGGCAGGTTATACCGTGTTTCCAGTTCAGGATTTAAGAAGCTTGTAAGCAGTTTTAATCTACATTTATTTGCACCATCCACGCCTGGCCAGGGAAGAAACAACTATAATACATATAATATATTAGTGAAGTAATAATAGTTGGGATTGCCTTTTTACAGTTGCAGTTACCTCCAGTAGACACTGACAGCTCCATGCCGAGTAATCTAGGCATAATTCATAGATAATTGGTGCTGTCTTTATTTATGGTGATTGTCATACTGGAGGTAACTAAGGAATTTTGGAAGGAGGCTGCTGTATAATGTTAGTGTCAGAGTCTGAAACGCCAGACACTTTTATAGGATATCCTCCGTAGACTGTCCTCAGGATACTGTCAGTGCCCAACAGGGCCCTCTTAAGAACATCTTGGGCCCCCAGGCACAGCAGTGGACCTGGGCCCCTATATATACAAAATTTTTTTAAAAAATGATTATATATATGGGCCCTGCAGCCCAGGGGGGCCCGTCGGAGGCAGCAAAAAACCCCAAAAAACTGGAAAAAAAAAAAAAGACAATACTTACCTTTCGGTCAGCTGGCGATCTGGCTCCCTCCATGGTCTCCTCCTCCGTCGCGCTCCGCAATGGATGTCGGGCGGTCATGACGACGTCACGCCCGACATGCACTGCGAGCGCCGTACGGAGGAGGAGACCATGGAGGGAGCCGGATCGCCAGCTGACCGAAAGGTAAGTATTGTCTTTTTTTTTTCCAGGTTTTTTTTTTTTTTGCTGCCTCCGACGGGCCCCCGGGCACCTGCCCATTGTGCCCAATGGGAAAGACGGCCCTGGTGCCCAAGTTGTTCTTCAGCCTCAGTGTTATTCTCAGGCACTGATTTTGGCTGTTTTGGAGGTGATAGTGACACTCTGAGTGGTAAAGTGGTGCATGAGAAGTTAAGGAAGATTCATGACTGTGCTGGGCACTCTGTTTTGCAATAGGCATTATAATACGTGTACCAGTACTAGCAGCAGCAGAACCCCTACTGGCAAAGTGGGTATGGTCTGAGCCTTGTCTTGTCACCGCAGGTGGTGTATTGAATGTCAGCTATTTTCTTTTTTCTGGACAAATCACCACATTCATCAGAAACGTCTTTCTTATTCCACTTTCTCTCTTTCAGCCAAATATTTAAACTAAAATGTAGCCATCTATTTCCCCCAAGTATAGCAGTACCAAATAAACGTAATTTATACAAAGGGCTGACATTGTTATATGGTCCAGGAACAAAGCTGAACATGCTAGTTGCAAAACAAACAGGTTGGACAACTGCCTCTCTGGCTCCTGGCCCTTGACTCTCACACGACCCTTGACCCTTGGTTCTGGTTGTTCTATTACTTGACTCCCCATACTCACCATCTGTACTTAAAGGTACAGTACACCATTTTATATCATTGGAGGTTAATAAACTCCCCATTCCCCTCTCCATCCATTTCCACTCTCAAATAAGAACTTTTCTCACTCGTATTACTTCTCTATACACTATTATAGGTTGTTACTTACGGACATGTGAAGCGTTAGACTTCTCTGATTCACCTAATTCCTTCCCCTGCTTCTTTCAGACAGTTTACCTTTCTTTACCTAAATGTTTATTTCTAAGGGCTCTGATGCATTCAGAATTTCATTCATAAGTAGCCTTATTTGTATCCTGTCTGCCATTCTTCTGCATTTCCCATGTTCAGTATCAAAGCCTCTTTCACCCTGCAAATTGCAAATTGCACCCTGCAAATTACCTAAAAAAAATGTAAGAAATGGTACATTATGTTTTATGTTACATTTAAGCTTATCGCAGTACTATATGAAAAGCATTTTGTGACAAATAAACATGGATTGGTAATGCACAAAGATTTAATTCTTTCCATCACAAAGACAAAACAATATGGCACTTTCTGATTTAAAACAAAATTTAAATGAGTTCACTGCACACATCTAATCTCTAATAAACAAAAAATAGGGAGTATCACGAAAAGTCTACTCATATACAGTAATAGATACTGACGTTAGTACTTTTTAGGCACAATCAACTGTAGCAATTTTAGAAATGCTGCTTTCATTTCTTTATTCCTTATACTGTATATAAAAGGGTTTAACAAAGGTGCGATGATTGTGTAGAAGACTGACACCACTCTGTCCTGTTCTATTTCATACTTTGATTTGGGTTTGAAATATACAAAAAAAATGGAACCGTAGAACATAGTAACAGCCATTAAGTGGGAGGCGCAGGTTGAAAAGGCTTTTTTCCGACCAGTAACCGATTTGATTTTCAGAATTGTCGAGATGATTTTTGTATATGATAACATTGTTAGTGCAAATGAGCCAAAAATGACGCACCCACTTATGACAAAAACAGCGATTTCATTCACCCTGGTGTTGCTGCATGCCAGTTTTAGCAAAGGGGGAATATCGCAATAAAATGAATTCATTTTATTAGAACCACAAAATGGCAATGTGAATGTAAGTGCAGTGTGTATTGCAGCATTTATAGCGCTAATGATCCACGAGGCAGCGATAAGCTGAATACACAATATTTTATTCATAATCATGTTATAGAATAGCGGGCGACATATAGCGCTGTATCGGTCATAAGCCATACTTGCAAGTATGTAGAACTCGGTACCAGCAAAGAGCAATCCCAAGTACATCTGTGCGACACAGCCATAGAAAGAGATAGACTTATGCTCCACTAGAGAGTTTGACAGCAGTTTGGGACACGTGTCCGAGATGTAACATATCTCTAGAAAGGAGAAATTGGCAAGAAGAAAATACATAGGAGTGTGAAGATTTAGGCTACATTTATATGCAATAATTATTGATATATTTCCCAGCACAGTAACAATGTAAATCACTATAAATGCAGTGGTGAAAAAGATATTCAGAAAAGGAGTCTCTGCAAGTCCTGCGAGAATAAATTCTGTGATTGTGGTCTTGTTTTTCTCCATTTTTCCTGTAGATGATGAGAGATAATAGAGATAATGGTATGCATTTGATACAAAAAGAAAATGATGGAATTTTAATTATGCTTAAAATACATTGTTTGCAACTTAAATCGTAAAACATGTCTATCATTTCCAAATCAGCAACTCCCTACATGGTGCCTTGTTTTGACTCTTCACAGCCACTTCTCTGTAGCTATATTGACTCTAAATCGAATTCTTATTGACTCTTATTCATTGCGAGCTTTAAAAAAAGTTCTACTTTTGTGTATTCATTTTTTTTTTTTACTATATTACAGCACCTACACAGAGCCACAAGTTAAAATTTTAGCGCCTGGGCGAGAAACGACAATGCCGCTCCTCAATTTTAACCAAAGTAACCTAAAATAACTGGCCCCCCCCCCTTCCTTTCAGTGGTACGCACTGTGTGGTCGCCCCTATCACACATACATACAGACAAACATAATAATTGTGGAAAAGTGGAATCTGTTGTCACATAATATTTTGTTCCCTAAGTCTGAACCTGGTAGGCATCAACGAAACATCACCAATTTTTTTTGCGGAAACTATCGAAATAATATACTTCGGCTCTGCACCAATTCACCTCCATCGCTTGGCCAGCAGACATACAGGTCTGTGCCTCCTCGGTGCACATTAAAAGTTCATGGAGAGGCGAAAAAATATTTAGGAGGCGCATTGTAGATGACCCTTTTAGTATTACCCCCTCTAATTAAATAAACTTTGAAATGTTTTTCCTAAAGCACAGCTGGATGTAGCCTTATTTATGCAGTAGAGTAAATAAATTGTGAATCATAAGTCAATGACAGTGCGAGGATTCTGATGTTTCTATATGTCAAATTTGTGTCTGTGACGCTTTTATATTACATTGTTTGGAGTGCGTCTAGAAACGCATTTCATTGCCACATGACAACTCTTTTAATGGACCGCGCACATTTGCACCTGCATTCACCACCTGTAATAAAACAATTCACAATGCAATGCTTAAAATTAAAATAAAGAAAACAAATAATTAAAAAAGGGCAGCATGGCCTCTACCCCAAATCCTCATCCAGCCCCAGTACAGGACAGTCTCATTTGGTTTAGATCATCACAGGGAGACCAAGACTGTTGTATCCTGCTGATGTAGGAGAAAACAGATACAGACTAAACAGGGCTGGTGCCTCTATGTGATGGGGGACTGGTGCATAGAGCAGCCTGTCCCTCTATCCCAGCGGCTACCTGCCCCACTCAGAAAAACGCTGGGGCTCCTATCGACACCGCCAACTTGTAAGGATCGAGGTTTGAACAAATATTTTACTCAACAGTCCCAGAAAAATGAACAAACTACCTGCCCATCATAATTAATGAGTAAGAAAAAGCAAAATAAAATGTAGCTGAATAAAAGGCTCCAAAAAACTCCTCAGCTCATTATTTTATTAAATAAATAAATATGTTGTTCTTCTTTTTTTAATCCCTTGTAGTCCAAATGGAAAATCATATTTTATTTTCTTGAATTATTATTAGTCAAAATGGCAAAAAAAATAATAAATATGACCCCACTGCGCACTACCAGGACTTACCCTTCTCTGCCAGTCAATCAGAAGTGGCCAAAAAGTTTAAGATTGACTGCTGATAAAGGAAGACCCTATTAGGGCAGACTATGGTCATTTCACGTTAGTCGTTGGTAGTGTGTGGGCGTGTAATTTTGAAGGGGATTTCTTATTTGGAGGTACCTATTTGATCAAGAAAGAAGAACAGAAAATCCCTCCTTCCTTATTTGGACTATGATGTATTAGTCCAGGCTGTCTAGCACTGAGCTTGATTGAGGATTTGAGGAAGGGGCACACTGTTTGTTTTTTGTATTATTTTTTACAGAAAAATATTTTACACAGTGCAATGTTTTTGCAGAGGCCGTGCATTGCAAAGAACAACCCTGAAACTGTACCCTCTCTAACCCTTTATCTCATTTCAGTAACCTTGCTTTGCAAAATTAAAACGCTTAATCCATACTTTTCTAGTAAAGTCTTCACTCTGCCTAACGATGCCCAATAGCTCCCCTCCAATAGCTCACCTCCAATCCCCCCCCCCCAATAGCTCCCCTCTGCCACTGCAAACATGGCCATCTTGCTCAGTGAACTTATGGGCCTTGGCAAAAATCCAGGTTCAACTGTTTGAATCAATGCTACCAGCAGGTCCAAAGCTGCAGAGTTACTGCTTCGATCTTCGTTAATTACTTCTTGAATAGGCAAAATTCATTTTCTGCCAGTTATAACGTGATCCAATTTGAAAGAGCAATGAAAAAAACTCACATACCTTCAACTCCAGAAACCAGAAGTCCCTAAAGCGGATGGGCCACATCTGCAGTGCTGTAGGTTATCTGTCGATACATTTGGATTATCCATAAAAAATCCTTCAGCATCACCAATCAACACTGGGAACTATACAGAAAAACAATAGATAAGTGAGAAAGAATGGGTGATTATATTATAAATATGATTACGATAATTAACATATATTTATATAGCATCAGAGATCCTAAATTGGGAGCAAACAGTGTAATAAAGCAAGACTGGGTATAAAGAAACAGAAAAAGATGTAAGAGGACCTTGTTCGCAAGCTTTCAATCTATCTATATTATACTAGAGTTCTGTCATATTTTCACATACTATTCATGACAATGCTATCTAATTAATATCAAGCTCTATTATTATTATTATTATTATTTACGATTTTATACTTAAATAAGTGTGATGGAAATATGAAAGACAGAGAGTTAGACGGAATGTTGAGTGTGGACGTACAGGTGTGACAAGTAATAACAAAGGATTGAAGCACATTGGTTTTACTTCCAACTGCAATTTGCACTGTTCCTCTATCTCAGAAAATATACTATGCTTGGGATGATTTTCAATTCACACCTTTGGCCAGAAATTGCATAGTGATTTTGAAGCATTTCTTCTTATCATAATAATAATAATAATAATGATGATGACAATAATGGCGATGATGATGATGATGATGAAGAAGAAGACGAGTATGATTATAATAAGAAATGAAAGAATGTAATGGTGTCAGTTTCTTTTATAGTACTTAAATGCAAAAGATCTGAAACTTAAATTAATATGGAGTATTTAGGAGGAGTAACAAACTAGAAATCAGGTAATTGGTTTTGAATTTCTATATGCGATCAAACAGTCTACTCACTTTGCTGAAGCGTAAGCTGTTTTGTTTTATTAGACCTTTAACAGTCCATAAAATTATTAGATTTTAGATGGATTTGTGTATGCTGGGATGTACACAATAAAAATGAATCTGAGTTTTACAGTCTACAATAATGCTTGATTTAAAATAGTTTTAGTTGCATGAAAATCTAAGGATTTAATTTCATGCCCTAAAAGTTATTTAAAAAAACAACAAAAAAACCCATAAAAATGAATATATAAGTAATCAACTTACTTTATCCGTGGTTTTGGTTTTTGTTGAGAGTTACTTGGCTTCAACCAATTTTTTTTTCCAGATAGTCAAGTTCTAATTTTACGCTTCTCAAATGTTTTTGTAATACAGACCTTTGCTATTAAAAGGAAATGTAGAACATAACTTGTTGTTACACATATTCTGCTTATATTGCTAAGTGCTCCTCGGGGGCGGATTCCCTATGCGAGCTCTTCTACTTCTGTGCTTCATATAAAAATAGAGAATATTTGTCACTATATTTTTTTGGCTTCATCCTAATAAAGATATAAATACTTCAGGGTTTATTATTGTGTCTAGAGAAATTAAAACACATTAAATAATTTGCAAATGCATTAATTGATATCATGTAGATGAGGGATTACTCAGGACGCAGACTCCCAATTTTGAAATAATTATGTACGATGGTTAGAACACTTTATATTGTTAAAACCTCACATTTTATGTTTTTAAGTTTTATAAAAATCATTATTTCTGTACTTATATTTTTTATTAAAGCCACATTCAAAACAGATTACAGTGTATATTTAAAGCGGATTACAAAATGTGAACTGAAATATTGCTATAAAAATAATAATGTCAGGATTTCTTAATTAAACTTACATGGTATACTTTTTTTCTAGTGAAACTGCAACATATTTCCACTTACAGTTAACATCTAAATCAGGCCTGTCCAACCTGCGGCCCTCCAGGTGTTGTGAAACTACAAGTCCCAGCATGCCCTTCCAGCTATCAACTGGTTGTCTACCAGCAAAGCATGCTGGAACTTGTAGTTTCACAACACCTGGAGAGCCGCAGGTTGGACAGGCCTGATCTAAATACTGAGGAGTTGGTGGGAAAACTCTGGTGCTATAAAGTAGAGATTACTCTGTGCTGACAATATTTCTAAAGCTATAAGATTGTCTCATTCACTGATGAAATTTGAGGCTCTACAGGACTACAATGAGGAATGAACCACGTATTTGAGCTTGGAGTCTAAGAGGCACCTGGTATCCACTAGAAAAAGGCGCGAGGCAATAGGGGTACCCACAAGTCATAGTTACCAAGAGGCGATCAGTATTAAAGAACTGAGTGAATAAATGCAGACAAGAAAAGATCAAGACAAACAGCAGTGGTATATGGTTAAGACAGACTGAGGTTAACCTGGGGTCTTGGTCTGGACAACTTGGGTTTATTAGGATCGGCCCAAACCTAGAGAGGATGGCCCCAGATTTGTTGTGCTTCCTGGCATAGCAATTCCGGGGCTGAGCCCTCAACTCACACAGCCAGTGGGAGGCTAATCCATTCCTCCCCTCTTCTTCGCCCGTCCATTTTAGTTTCATTGCCTGTCCACCCCTCCACATTCACATTATTGATAAAAAAAACTTGAATAAACTTCATTGTATCAATGTGGGGTCTAACTGCTACTAACCATTCAGAGCAGCTTTCTCACGCTCTGACCAATCAGAGTGAAGCCGCTTTGTGACAAGGCTCCCGACCTAGCATTCATGTTGCTGCTCAGCAAGGAAAAAGTCACAGTCGCCCTTGTGGTTTTCTCCTTCCCTTTAGATTAAAGGCCCAAAGAAAAGAATCCCCATGGATTTAGATGAATAATACATTGGTTAAACAGGGTTTGGGGGAGACTTTATGTCATGTATTTTTTCATGGTGCTGGTGTTTTTTTAATAGTTTTGTTCTGGGACAACAGGTCCCTGTGAACCCTGGATGCCATTGGATTATGACACTGTCAGGGCTTGCTAGGACCAATAGCACCACATGCAAAAATTACATTTATTGTCTGATTGACACTATTACCCCAACACCTACATTCAGGAGGGCCGCTTTTTCCCTAAGAGGGTGACCTGTATTTTTTGTGTGAACACAGATTCCCCAAGAGAATTTAGCCCCATGCTGAGCAGGCCAGGATGTGTCCCCATTCTGCAGACTTGCCTGTTATAGTGTGACCAGCATGGTGCTGGTTTTTGGCTGTTTTGTCCCGCCGCAACTGCCACAACCAGACAATGATACGAGTGCTGGGTCACCATATAAATAAAATATGTTTATTATTTATTAATATTTGTTAACCAGGAAAACGTTGTTTATTATGATCAAGTTGATGATCTCACTGTGCAGTAATGAAAGATAAAGTCTTTGCACTCATTTCATCATCTCGCTCTACAAACTGCCCCTCTAACCCTATTCCACCCCGACTGGGATGTTGGGGTAGTGGCTTTGCGGTTCCCAGTTGCTGGCGACAGCCAGTGGCTTTCAGCTGCACATAAAAAACAGGTGGCAAAACGGAGTGGAAGCCTCCTTATGCCATTGGAATCTGGTACATCTCAGATGCTACATTAACCAGGCACCGTGTTCACCGAGTGTGAGCCCTTAGTACTAGGTGTCTCGCTCTTGCTATGTACTTACCGATTTCCTGAGTACCAGACCCTTGCCTATACTTTAACCACAAACTTTGCACTCTTGTGTTCATATGTACGGGGATTACTTGGAGATTAACTCTTGCTGTGCCTAAACACCTATCTATCCTGTTCCGGTGTACCAGACTTTTGACTTTTACTTTAAAGTTTTGATTCTTCACTTTAACAGGCGCTTGCTTGTGACCTTGACTATGAGTTGAATTAATCCTGGGCTATCATCTTAATTACAGATACAAATCAGTTTCATATATTATGCGTGGAACTGTAACCATGATCTTATATTATGAATTGTGGCCAGAAAATCGGGAGCTGCCTTCTTCTGTTATAATTCTCCAGAGTGTTGCATATCTTTTTGTTAAGACAGTCGTTAAGTAGATTTCTTACTAATAATAATAATTAGAAAACTTTCAAGCTAATGGTATAAATTATTATGTACATATATACACTTATTAGAAAATGACCCTCTCACATTTGTCCTGGATTCTGAATTTGCTGAGCAAGTGGTTTAATAAGGGGAAGAAATTGCATTAGAGGAAGCTGGCCCATATCAACTACAATATCTCATATGTGTTTAAAGATAGTTGGTGGGGAATCTGTACTCCGAAAATGCTTGTTTAACCTAATCTCACAGGTGTCCATATGAATTGTGATCTGGAGATGAATAAGATATTATGAAGTCACATAAAATCTGGAGACTGTGATTCAGCAGAATTTCAAATAAAAATGTGCAAATTTCAGCAAATTTGCTTCTGATTCACTGGATCACCCTCCCACCTTCTAACACCCATCAACCATTATTTGTGGGAGCAGCAGGCAGCACAGCTAGAAGCTCCTCAGTCCCAGTTGGCAATGGGAAACAGGTCAAGTAGCTGGAGCGCTAACACTTTCTGCTGGCTACACCAACACCAGTGATAGTTTCACAGCAGTGAATGAGCTCAGGTTCTGGTGAGCAATGTTGGCTATCCAGACCTGTCAAGCAGTTCCAGTTCAGAGACTGACAGCTCCAGCAGTGAGTGTTGTAACCTCCTTGAGAGTGTTGGACTAATCTTCTTCCTAGTGAAGAATCAATTTTGCAAGCTTTTTCTGTGACTACATGGAGGCATCATGGGTTGCAAATCCTACATATACCATGGCATTTAACAGAGAAAGGCAGCAATCGATCCTACAGTTTTGGCCACCTCTTTACTGAATCCCCTCTTTTCTGCAATTTCCACTGCTGTAGCATAGCTGGAAGTAATCCGTAGCTGCAGAAAGATGTCTCTTCCCAGGCACAAGACTGATCCAGAAGTTCATGGATGTTCAGGCTCCAATGCCTACAGTTGTGGGTAGTCCAGAGATTTGCCCACATTTGTCTCTAGCTTAGCAGGATGTTACATTTCCCAGAGGAGGTTCCACAAAGCACTTGATGATGATTACCTGCAATCTCATCAGCACTGTTTTGCAGAAGAGCAGGACATCAGGGACCGTGGTGTCAGCCTTCCACCCGTACCTCCAGACATGCACAGGATGGACCTGGGCAATGTTGTCATGGGCTTGGCATAAACCTGCTGACATGCAAGCCTGCACTGTGATGACTAGTGTTCCACATGCAGTGGGACCAATCAGGGGCAGGCTGGGCTGGAGGGCAGAGGGTTATCTGCCCCCAGTGCCGGTCCCATAGTGGACTACCTTGGGCTGGGTCACTGGGCCACCAGCATTTTGTTTCCTGTAGAATGTTCCTAATAGGCTGCTGAGTCGGGTCTTGCAGCCCCCCCGGGGCTAAAATTTGCCAGCCAGCCCCTGGAACCAATAGCAGTGAATTCCCTAGCTGAATGGATGGAGCCTCTGGTGAGGTCATCAAGTGAAAGAAGCCAGCTTTCAATGATAAACGCCAGTGGTTTGGGTTTGTAGCTTCTGCTCCATCCACACAGCCCAAGGCAATACCTGGGCAACAAAACACAAATGTGGGGGCAGGGAAAATTAGCAGTCATAGTAGGTTCCCGTACCTTTATAGCTGTCTCTGTACCTGACTACTTGCTATGTCTGTTATGAAAGAGTGCAATCCAAATATGGTGCTGCAGATTCAGACAGAACACTTACACATCCTTAACCGCAAACGACTCCTAGCTATGGATCAAGATGCTGAGCAGCAATGTGTTAGTTCTGTGTGTTGTCAGCTTCTGATGCTGTAGGTCTACAATCCACTTCAATGCAACAGAAGATACTTTTGATGAGAGCCCTCCTTGCTAATTTGCAGGCATTGATTTTATTAATTTGCCTTACCTTATATTTTGTTCCTGGTTGCGAGTGTTGGACTGCATCTAGCAGCCCCCGTTACAGGATCTAGAGCAATGAGATGATGAACGTTAAGTTCAGAGTGGAAATAATTTCCCCTCCGTTCATTCCTATTTTTATCTGTGTGTATGTTTTATGTAGTTCAGGTATTTATTGTTTGTGATGGTGTTAAAAATACATTAGAGGTTATTGTTCTATGAAGTTTAGTGTTTGATTTGTGGGGATTAGTGGTATTTAAAAACAACAAAAAATTAGACTACACCTGGGGTAAATGTATCAATATGCGGGTTCTTCAACACCCGCGTGTTCAGCCTCTTCCGCGATTACATTTCAAGCGGCGCTGCATGGTAAAGGGAAGTTAACCCTTTACAATGCAGCGCCGCTTGAAATTTAATCGCGGAAGAGGCTGAACACGCGGGTGTTGAAGAACCCGCATATTGATACATTTACCCCCTGGTGTCTGAAACAGATACATTAGAATGTAACGTATCTTTGCATACCTCCCAAGTGTCCCAATTCCAGCGGGACAGTCCAGCTGTCCCATCGAACTTACAATTTGTCCCATATTGGAGAGCACGCTCCGATACCGGGACATAGCAGCCAGTTTTCCCGGATGTCTAGGAAGAAGTGGGGCAGGACGTCTGTCCAAAAAACGCTACTGCGCATGCGCAAACAGGAAGTTCGTGGGCGGCTCGACAGAGGCGTGGCTTATTTGTCCCTCTTTCGGACCTCCAAATGTTGGGAGGTATGCCTTTGTTTCAAGAAATAACTTCCCAAAATCAAACTGCAACTAATAAAAAGCTCTTACAGTAGACTTAATATTTACAGAACTAAAAAAATATCAACATTCTGATGTTCTCCATAAAAGGAAAAAAGTTTAAATATTTTTATACATATAGTTCTTGCATTGTTGAGAGCCAAAATACATTCAAAAAAGTAGATTTGAAACACAAAGATACATCTTAACGATTAATTCTTGCAGAGATAATGTCACCAAGACAAGATTCAAGAATTATTGAATCTTTAAAGGAAAAAGATGTATTATGGTGCTTAGGGAAAAGAATGGGGAATATTAGTCTAAAGTTAACGTCAAAACCCTTGTTATGTATGAAAACATCAATGAATATTAATCATTTCTCACACTCAGCCTAGACAGTTTAACAATTTTTGGTAGTCACCTTCACTGAAGCTTATGATTATTACTTTCTCTTAAACGATATCTCATGAGCAGTATAATATTTTAGAATCTAGTGCCCCAAACCACATCACTAGGTCCCAAGAGTTGTCTTCATTTAGTAAGAAATTATTTATCATGATAAAATTGTCCTTGTAAATATAAGATATAAAAACAAAAGTTCAATAACAAACTTGGTCACTTCATTACAAAATTTATTTTTGTTTTTAATATTTTCCTGTTTACGGATCAGAGATTTTCAGAAAACAATGTGTAATGATTTAATGGATTAAAAATAAAGATGTCATATTTTAACACGCAATACAATTCATCCGTGGCTGTTATGATTCCTAGTGCATTCACGAAGAGCAACGGAAGTATTAAGCACAGTGTCTTTATTCAGTTAAATACATAAACAAAGATAACTCAAATCCACGGATAAGAACAGGTTCCAAAAGAGACTGTGTAGTAAATTGGCAGGAACAGGTATTATAAGTTTACCCCAGTCCAGAAGGCACAAGGCTGTCCAGGGAAGCAGACAGAGTCCAGGGATAAAGCAGAGATCAGATAAATAAAATCCAAATAGCCAGGCAGAGATCAAGGTCACAAGCGAATAAGCGAGGTCCAGAAGTCGAGCCAAAGGTCAGGGCAACGGGCAAACAAGCAGGGTCCAGGAATCAAGCCGAGGGTCACAACAGAAGATCAAGCAATGGAGCAAAGACAAGAACATGGCAGCAGCAGCCAGGAACAAACGGATGAGCTTCACAGAGCACAGCTTGAGGCAGGTATTTGAAGCAGTGCAACGGGTGCAGTTCTAAATAGCATCAGACAAGGAGATTAACTCCTTCAGGCATGTTGCAGAGTTCAGGAGCAGAACAGCAGCACCTCTGGTGGATTATAGGTACTGCTGCCAAATGCAAAACATAGACAGTCATAACAATGGCGTTCACCAATTGATTTCTCATTTCTTTCTATTGAACAAAATTCCAAGTCCATTAGGGTGTACCACCCAATAATTATATTAAATAAAAAACTGGGTGGAAATTAGATTCATCACGAATAAGAGTATTATTTCCCATGGAGGACTGAACACTCAGTATGGATGGAATTTTTCTTCCTATGTTATGAAATCCAAAATTATTCTATTTTGCAACACAACTGTTCTGATTGGCTAAAGCGAAAAGCAGTTTCATTACTGACTCTTTCCAATATCCCAGATAACGGCCACAATTCTGCAGAGATACAGTAGCAACCATAAATTGTATTTAAATAATAAAAGCCATGTTCGCAGGGTGAGATTGATCTTTTAACATTTCAGATCCTCCCAAGGGTATCTGATGGCAACAAGATATATCAAAATTTCTGACCAGTCTATAGGTAACTGGCCACAGATAAAATAATCACTTTGGTAAATGCTTTCCCTGTGTCCCAAATTCAATTCTATTATATGTATAGTACCAATGTATACTGTAGCACTAACGTTAGGTCTTATAGAAATATTGCAGTAATTATTTCTTTTTAAGTATATCAATTACTATAATAGCAAATTAAAGCAGTGCTAGAAGTAGCTAACTGATGATTTTTTTTGGCTTTAATGAAACATCTCTGTGTGTGTGTGTGTGTGTGTGTGTGTGTGTGTGTGTGTGTATGTTAGGGGATTTAGATTGTAAGCTCCAATGGGGCAGGGACTGATGTGAATGAGTTCTCTGTACAGTTCTGCGGAATTAGTGGCACTATATAAATAGATGATGATGATGATAATCTCTTTTCCACATCGCTTCCACTTGTTGTCATGCATATATCCAAGTTGTTTTCTTTGTAGAGTGTATAGTAATAGTCTGTCATTCTAAAATGACTAGTCAACAGTGATATGACATCTTCAGAGTGATTAGGAACATGAGTTCAAATCAACATTGTGTCTCAATTTAGAGGTGGACGTTCGAAACGTCTAAAACAGGAAAAGCAGGTTTAGCACTATCCCATGTAATTTGTCTGTGTCATTAATTAAAAAGAGTGAAAATATATATAAACTTTACCTTAATTGATGATATTGGGAATCAGGGAACAGCATTTTGTGAACAATAAACATGGATTGGTAATGCACAAAGATTTAATTCTTTCCATCACAAAGACAAAACATGTGGCACTTACTCATTTAAAGCAAACTTTAAATAATGGGTTCCCTGCACACATCTAATTTCTAATAAACAAAAAATAGGGAGTATCACGAAAAGTCTACTCATATACAGTAATAGATACTGACGTTAGTACTTTTTAGGCACAATCAACTGTAGCAATTTTAGAAGTGCTAATTTCATGTCTTTATTCCTTATACTGTATATAAAAGGGTTTAACAAAGGTGCGATGATTGTGTAGAAGACTGACACCACTCTGTCCTGTTCTATCTCATACTTTGATTTGGGTTTGAAATATACGAAAAAAATGGAACCGTAGAACATAGTAACAGCCATTAAGTGGGAGGTGCAGGTTGAAAAGGCTTTTTTCCGACCAGTAGTCGATTTGATTTTCAAAATTGTCGAGATGATTTTTGTATATGATAACATTGTTAGTGTAAATGAGCCAAAAATGATGCACCCACTTATGACAAAAACAGCGATTTCATTCACCCTGGTGTTGCTGCATGACAGTTTTAGCAAAGGGGGAATATCGCAATAAAATGAATTTATTTTATTAGAACCACAAAATGGCAATGTGAATATAAGTGCAGTGTGTATTGCCGCATTTATAGCGCTAATGATCCACGAGACAGCGATAAGCTGAATACACAATATTTTATTCATAATCATGTTATAGAACAGCGGGCGACATATAGCGCTGTATCGGTCATAAGCCATAATTGCAAGTATGTAGAACTCGGTACCAGCAAAGAGCAATCCCAAGTACATCTGTGCGACACAGCCATAGAAAGAGATAGACTTATGCTTTACTAGAGAGTTTGACAGCAGTTTGGGACACGTGTCCGAGACGTAACAAGTCTCTAGAAAGGAGAAATTGGCAAGAAGAAAATACATAGGAGTGTGAAGATTTAGGCTACATTTATATGCAATAATTATTGATATATTTCCAAGCACAGTAACAATATAAATCACTATAAATGCAATGGTGAAAAAGAGATTCAGTATTGGAGACTCTGCAAGTCCTGCGAAAATAAATTCTGTGATTATGGTCTTGTTTTTCTCCATTTTTTCTGTAGATGATGAGAGATAATAGAGGGTGACATTCATTTAACACAAAAAGAAAATGATGGCTTTTTTAATTCTGCTTAAAACACATTGTTCGGCAACTTAAAACATAAAACATGTCTATCATTTCCAAATCAGCAACTCCCTACATGGTGCCTTGTATTGACTCCATACAGCCACCTCTCGGTACCAATATTGACTCTAAGGGGTAAATGTATCAAGCTGAGAGTCTCCGGCGGGTTTGAAAAGTGGAGATGTTGCCTATAGCAACCAATCAGATTCTAGCTGTCATTTACTTAGTACATTCTACAAAGTGACAGCTAGAATGTGATTGGTTGCTATTGGCAACTTCTTCACTTTTCCAACCCGCCAGAAACAGCAGCTTGATACATTTACCCCTAAATCTAATTCTTATTGCGAGTTTTAAAAGAAGTTCTAGGGCTAGATTTACTAAGAATCGTGTTTAGTGGCGGTTTGAAACCGCCACCCATCGCCGGCGGTTTAGTGGTTCACACTCCTGCATTTAATATAGGGCGGCTTGAGGCTTCAATTTTAAATGACTGGCGATGTATGACGAATTGAAAAAACAAAACCGCCGGCGGTTAGGATGAAACAGCCATCAAAACCACCATCCAAAAGACAGGACAGGACAGTTTTAATACCTGCTTCAGAATGGCTGGATAGCTTAATCATGCTATTAAAACTATTTTGCCATTCAGAACATAAGAGAAAGCACCATTGACATTTAAATTATGTTGGCAATCATTATTTATTGATTAAGGGGCAAAATTAATTAAATATTAACTTATGAGGGAATACAAATATTTAATTATATTAAGGGGATAAAATTATTTAATTATTATACTATTTGGACAATATGTAATGACCAATTGTGCAACATAAATAATTATATCCACCATTAACAATCAGTTAATAATATTGTATATTCACACTTTCTACATAATATAATGCTATAATAGTGTCCCTTTAAAAAAATATATAGAAAAAAAATTATCTTATAAATTAATATTAAATTTATTTTGTCCCTTTATCAATAAATAATGATTTTCCAAATTTTCTCCTATGTTCTGAATGGCAAAATAGCTGAAACAGCAGCTGTTTGATCGCTCTCGCCATTCACAATCACCTCTTTCATTTTGGCCGTTTGGATGGCTGTTTTGCGGCGGTTTTGAAAACCCCAGCTTAGTAAATCCGGCTGTTTGTAGGTTCATCATTGTTCATTGTTAAAATCGGGATGGCGGTTTGTAAAGTGGTGGTTTTGAAAAATGTAATTCCTGACCGTCTTGACGGCGGTTTAGACTTTAGTAAATCCGGCGGTTTAACTAGCCGAAAAGTGGCGGATTGAGCAATCCGCCCATTAGTAAATATAGCCCCTAGAGTGTATTCAAATTTAATTTACTATACTACAGCTCCTACACAGAGCCGCAAGTTAAAATTTTAGCGCCTGGGGCGAGAAACAAAAATGCCACCCCCTAGCCTTTAATTTTAACCAAATGAGCCTAAAATAACTGCACCCCTTCAGCGCTGCACCTTGGGCGGTCACCCCTAGCGCATGTGCAGAAATGCATAAGTGGAATGTGTAGTCACATAACATTTCGTTCCCTAAGCTCCACCCTGTCTACTAGCCACAATTCTTTTCAATTCCATAGCAGCATAATGTGTTAACAATAACCTGCAAATGTCACATTTTTCTAACAGCTTCACCTGTGTCAGCTGATCTTTTCCAGTCCTTCAGTTAATTTTTATTTTGTTTTGCATTTTTTTTTGCTTCTATACAGCTTGGTATTAGCAAACAATTTGCAGGCTAAGCTACCACTGGGCACCAACCCAACATACATAAGTCTGGGCCTGGTAGTCATCAGACTTATGTATATCCATAGCTCATCATTTTAGTAAATAAATAAAATATTTTGTTATTTACTTTTTTTTTTTTTAAATTCTTTATTTTGGTTGGTCAGTCAATAATGGATTTACACAGTATGAGGACAAGCATTTGGAGAGTATACACAGAAGGACATTAACATTGTAATAGAGTCCAGCGAAGGTGCCCTTTGACAACTTGGAACATAAATTGACCATATTTTTATTTTCTGCTTTTGTTTAGGAATATGAGCCAATAATACAAAAGGTAGAATGGGGGGAAAGGGTGAAGGAGAATTAGAAGGGGAAAAAAGGGGGGGGGAGGGAGAGACCACAGAGGCTGATACAGGAGTGTGGTCGCAAGGAATGTAAAATGTGAATGTTAGAGAATCGGAAAATGGCGGAACAGAAGCAGAGTCCTGAATGCCACACATGGGTCATGACGAGATCGTTAAGGGTCAGAGGGGAACGAATGTTCTGCGAACTGCCAAGGAGCCCACACTTGGTTAAAAGTGTAACCTCTATCGTGTAAGTAGTAAGTAATCTGTTCCATCGCCGCCACTTGCCATATTTGCTTTTTGAGAGTAGATAGAGATGGAGGAGAGCTACGTTTCCAATTAATGGCTATAAGGCATTTGGCAGCTGTAAGGATGTGTGCAGTCAATTTTCTAGAAAGTTTATCAAGGTCTGGGGGAGGATAACAAAGGAGAAAAATCCAAGGGTCCTTCGCCACGGGAGCCTCAAATAGGGTGTTGATAAAGCCATGGATCACGTCCCAGAAGTGAATAATAACTGGACAAGTCCACCAGATGTGTAGTATTGATCCCCTGCGGCCACAATCCCGCCAATGGTCAGGCGACGAGGAAGGGAACATTGTATGAAGTTGGGTGGGGGTATAGTACCAACGATAATACATTTTATAAGATGTTTCTTTTAGTTTGGTTGAAATGGAGCTTTTGGATATCCCCAGTCTCATGTCCTCCTAGGCCTCCTCATCAGGGGGGCGGGGGGGGGGGCAATATCCCTCTCCCAGTCATCTTCATGTGGTAGTTGCGAGTGGATAGTGGATTCAAGAAAGATATTATAAAGTTGTGATATCATACCCTTATCCATGGGGTGGAGTTTACAAAGGTTTTCGAACGGGGTGAGGGGACATAGTAGATATTTGGGTGGTAGGGATCGCAAAAAGTGGGTGATTTGAAAAAAATCGAAAGGATTAAGCATTCTAGCTGGGGGGGCGAGGCTGAAGTTCTGCTAGTGGGAGCCATTGGCCTTGTTTCGATGTCTTACCTTGGAGAAGCCAGGAGGAAATATAGTATTAAACCAAATGGGAGTAAGGAGGGAAAGAGCAGATGTGAGTTTTAGTTTAAAGGAGTAAGAATCCCAAACCTTAATGTCAAATTTAGTGGTAGGTAGTAATTTGGAAGGGGGGGGACGGTGTATAGGGGGCAGACGCCATAACGGGGTGGAGTCAGGGAGAGCTATATATGCCGCCTCTAGGTCAAGCCACGAGGTGGAACCTGAGGGAGCATATGATGCAACAATTTGGGAGAAATGGGATGCCAAATAATATAGTTTGATATCAGGTAGTCCCCTGCCGCCACCAGTGATGGGCTTTTTCAGAACATTGAATGAGACCCTTGGGGGCCTGTGGTTCCAAATGAAACAAGTCAGAGCTTTCTGGATTTTAGACAGGAAGGTGGCAGGGACAGCAACTGGTAGGGTTTGGAAGAGATATAGCCATTTAGGTATGATATTCATTTTGACTGCTATGATCCTGCCCAGCCATGAGATAACAAGACGGTTCCAGGAAGCCAGATCAGATTGCATTTTGGAGAATAGCGGTGGGAAATTTTCCTGGTAAAGGAGGTTATATGTAAGATAGACTCCCAAGTATTTTATTTTCCTGGCTTGCCATTTGAATTTGAAAGAGGACTGCAGCAGGCCTCCCGGGGGGGAGGGGGGGGGGACGACATGGATCAGCGTGGCCTCTGATTTTGTGTAATTTATTTTATAGTTAGATATCATGCTTTAGGTCTGGAGAACCTTATAGAGGTTGGGGAGGGAAATGGCCGGTTGAGAAAGTGAAAGCAGGACATCATCCGCAAATAGCGAAACTTTAGAGTTGACGTCCCCCACCTGCACGCCCCAAATGCTGGGGTTAGATCGAATTTGAGAGGCCAGTGGCTCGATTACCACAGCGAAAATGAGGGGAGAGAGTGCAACCCTGCCTTGTACCGTTTTGAATGGGTACCAAGCTTGAAGGTGTACCATTGATCAGGACTTTAGCTGAAGGTGAGGATTACAGTGCCAGGACGCCAGTGAGAAAGTCACCAGCGAAGCCAAAGGCCTCAAGAGCCGCTCTCATAAAACCCCAGGAGATCCTATCAAATGCTTTTTCAGCATCCAGAGAGAGAATTATAGTAGGGGTTCTCCTGGTGTTCGCAATATGGATGACATCAATGGCTCTCCTGGTGTTATCCCTTGCCTGGCATCCCGGGATAAATCCCACCTGGTCATAGTGGATCAATGATGGGAGGAATTCATTTAAGCGATTTGCCAGGATTTTAGCGTATATTTTTAGGTCCAGGTTAAGGAGAGAGATGGGTCTGTAGCTGGCGCAATAAAGTGGGTCTTTTCCCTCTTTTGGGACCACTACTATTTTGGCTTCAAGCATTTCAGGTGGGAAGGGGGTCCCCTGAAGGGCACCATTGTATAGGGAGTGCAGGTGGGGAGCGAGCAAGCTCGAATTTTTTTTATAATAGGCGGTTGTAAAGCCATCGGGGCCCGGGGATTTGCCACTTTTTTGTGACTTAATAGCGAATTGGATTTTGTCTAATGAAATTTCTTCATTAAGGTGTTGGAGGGCTTGAGGGGATAGTTTAAGGAGTTTAGATGTGGCAAGGAAGTCTGAAATCAGTGCGGTGTTGGATTGCTGTGAGGAAGGGACAGGGGTAGTTGGAAGGTTATAAAGGGCTGAATAATATTGTTGGAAGGCTTCTCTGATAGCAGCGGGGTCTTTTTTAATCCCTTGTAGTCTTAGTAAAAAATCCTATTTTCTTTTCTTGATTTATCATAGCAAAATGGCAAAAAAACATAAAAATACCCATAAAAAAAAAGACCCAACTGCGCACTACCAGGATTTAGCCCTCTCTAGCAGTCAATCAGAAGTGTCCAAAATGCTTAAGATTAGCTGCTAATAAAGGGAGACCCTATTTGGCCAGACTATTTTCATTTCACGTTAGTCGTTGGTAGTATGTGGGCGTGTAATTTTTGAGGGGATTTTTTATTTTGGGGTACCCACTTGATCAAGAAAGAAGAAAAGAAGATCCCTCCTCCCCCATTTGGGCTATGATGTATTAGTCCAGGCTGCCTAACACTGAAGCTGATTGAGGATTTGAGGAAGGGGCACACTGTTCATTTTCTGTATTATTTTTATTTTTAAAGAAAACATTTTACACATTCTACTGTGCAATGGAACTGTTTTATCCCATATAACGTATAAGATTTAATATAACCACCAGCCAGAGGCCGTGCATTGCAAGAACAACCCTGAAACTGTGCCCACCCTACCCCTTTATCTCATTTCAGTAATCTTACTCTGCAAAATGAAAATACTAAATCCATACATTTCTAGGAAAGTCTTCACTCTGCCTAATGATGCCCAATAGCTCCCCTCTGCCACAGCCATCTTACTCCGTCAACTTATGGGCCTTGGCAAAAATCCAGGTGTAACTGTTCAAATCAATGCTACCAGGAGGTCCAAAGCTGCATTTGCCCTGCGGAGTTACTGCTTCGATCTTCATTAATTACTTTTTGAATGAGCAAAAACCATGTTCGGCCAGTTATAATGTGATCATAGTATAAGGAGAAATAAAAAAACTCACATACCTTCAACTCCAGAAACCAGAAGTCCCAAAAGCGGATGGGCAACATCTGCAGTGCTGTAGGTTATCTGACGATACATTTGGATTACCCACAAAGAATCCCTGAGTATCACCACTCAACACTGGGAAATATACATATATAATAAACAATAGATAAGTGAGGAAGAAAGGGTGATTATAATATAATTATTATTATGATTATTAACATTTATTTATATAGCGTCAGCTTTTCTAAATTGGGAGTCAACAGTGTAATAAAGCAAGACTGTGTATAAAGAAACACACAAAGAGGTAAGAGGATCCTGCTCTCAAGCTTTCAATGAGTTATGTCATATTCACTCATACTATTCATAACAATACTATCTATTTAATATCAAGCTTCTTTATTGTTGTTGTTGTTATTATTATTATTATTATTATTATTATTAATTACAATTTTATACTTAAATAAGTGAGATGGAAATACGGAAGACAGAGAGTTATACGGAATGTTGAGTGTGGACATACGGTTGTGACAAGTAATAACAAAGGATTGAAGCACAGATAATATACTATGCTTGGGATGATTTTCAATTCACATCTTTGGCCAGGAATTGCATAGTTGTTTTGAATGATTTCTTATTTTATTATTAATAATAATAATGTGATGATGATGATGACGATGATGGCGATGATGAAGAAGTAGAAAAAGGTGAGTATGATAACAAGAAATAAAACTATGTAATGGTGTCAGATTTTATTTATAGTACTTAAATGCAAAGGATCTGAAATTTAGGTTTATCTGGAGTATTTTGGAGGAGAAAAAAACTAGAGATCAGGTAATTGGTTTTGAATTTTTTTGAATTTCTGTGTGCGAACAAACAGTCTACCCACTTTTCTGAAGGGTGAGCTGTTTTGCTTTATCAGACAACTTAAACAGTCCATAAATTATTAGATTTTAAAGTGATTTGTGTATGTTACGATGTACACAATAAAACAAATCTGTATTTTACAGTCTACAATAACAGTTGATTTAAAGTAATTTTAGTATAAAGCATGAAAATCTAAAGTTTTAGTTTAATGCCCTAAAAGTTATTTAAAAAACAAAAAACAAAAACATGAGAATGAATATATAAGTAATTAACTTACTTTATCTGTGGCTATTGTTTTTGTTGAGAGTTACATGGATTCAACCATTATTTTTTTTCAGATTATCAAGTTCTAATTTTTTGCTTCTCAAATTTTTTTTTTAATACAGACCTTTACTATTAAAAGAAAATGTAAAATATGAATTGTTGCTACACATATTCTGCTTTTATTGCTTAGTGCTCCTCAGGGGCAGATTCCCCTAAGCGAGCTCTCCTACTTCTGTGCTTTGCTCATATAAATATAGAGAATATTTGTCACTATATTTTTTTGGCTTTATCCTGATAAAGATATAAATACTTCAGAGTTTATTATTGTGTCTAGAGAAATTAAAACACATAAAATAATTTGCAAATACAATCATTGATATAATGTAGATGATGGATCACTCAGGACGCAGACTCCCAATTTTCAAATAATTATGTACGATTGTTAGAACACTTTATATTGTTAAAACTTCACATTTTAAAAGTTTTATAAAATTCATTATTTCTGTAATTATTTTTTTTATTAAAACCAAATTCAACATACATTACAGTATACACTTAAAGTGGATTACAAAATGGGAACTGAAATATAGCTATAAAAATAATAAACTATGTGATTTCTTAATTAACCATACATGGTATACTTACCTCTAGTGAAACATATTTACACTTACAGGTGACATCTAAATACTGTAGAGCTGGTGGGACAATACTGGTGCTATAAAGCAGAGATTAGTCTGTGCTGACAATATTTCTAAAGCTATCAGATTGTCACATTCACTGATGAAATTTGAGGCTCTACAGGACTACAATGAGGAATGCGCCACGTCTTTGAGCCTGGAGTCTAAGAGGCACCTGATGTCCACTAAAAAAATCCTCCAGGCAACGGAGGCGCCAATTAGTGATTGACACCATATGAAGATCAGTGTGAAATAATTGAGTGAATAAATGCAGACAAGAAAAGATCAAGTCAAACAGCAATGGCACATGGTTAAGACAGATTGAGGTTGACCTGGAGCCTTGGTCTGGACTGCTTGGGCTTATTAGGATCGGCCCACACCTACAGAGGATGGCCCCAGATTTGTTGTGCTTCCTGGCATAGCAATGCCGTGGCTGAGCCCTCAACCCACACAACCAGTGGGGGGCTAATCTAATTCCTCCCCTCTTCCTCGCCCCTCCCTCTTACGTTCATTGCCTGTCCACCCCTCCACATTCACTTTAGTGATAAAATGTATCAATGAACTTCATTGTATCAATGTGGGGTCTAACTGCTACCCACCAAGTCATGAATCATCAAACATATTTTTTTATATAGTAGGGCTATCTCTTAATGACAACTCATGAGCTTCGTTTACATTACATCACAGTGCACTGTGATTCACTTTATGTGAGGTAGTGTTTCATATATTGTTTATTTTTAGCAATATTAGGTTATTTACATGCTTTATTATAATAAATTGTATATTTGATGATTCGTGACTCAGATCATATTTTTTATTCGAGACAGTCAGGTCTGTAGCAGTACATTTCTCGTTTTATCTAAAGCTCATAGGTCTCCATGTGTGAGTGTCTGTTGTGTAGAGATGAGCTGTGAAGTAGACAGAGTAAGATTAAAGGAGAGAAGAGTATGATCTAAATGATCTCATGTGCAGGGTCATCTCTACCCATTATCTCATATCTGTCCACCTTACATGATCCTGAATTCATGTCTTAAGCCGAATCTTCTTCTGTTTATTCACTCACATGCTTGGAATTCGTTCCGGTATCCGTGCAAGCTGTAATTGCTAGCTTATGACTATCCATATACAGTGCCTGTAGAGATTCATCACACTCTCAAAATCCTTATCTTTTGTCACATTACACCATGGAAATTTAAATAAATTAATTCAAACGTGTTCCAGCTGTATTCACACATTATAACAATCAACGTCAAAGTGAAAATAACATTTGCAAAACATCTTAACAATTAAGATAATATATTTACTAAAATAACTGGTTTGGATAAGTCATCATACCCTTAGAGTGACCATTATAAACTTGCTCAGGTACAACCAATGACCTTCAAGATCACACAACAGGCAAAATATCCACCACCTGACTTCAATTGTAGTGGTTTTTATTTCTTCAGCATAAAACCAGCTGTTCTTTGAGGATTCCAATAGTAGTAGTTCATGGTAAGGCAAAGAATTCACCATGGTTGGAAAGGTGCTCCGGGATAAAATTGTGGAAAGGAACAAGTTAGGAGGAGGATACAAAAAAATCTCAATGGCTTTTACTCTCCCTCATTATTAAGAAGTGGAAAGCGTATGGTTCCACCAACACCTTGCCTAGATCAGGCCGCCCCTCCAAGCTAGATGGCAGAGCCAGGAGGATATTGATCTTGGAAGCTACAATGAGGCCAATGGCAACTTTCAAGGACTTACAAGTCTTTGTGGCTAAGCTTGATTGGTCTGTGCATGTGACAACTATCTCAGAAGCTGTACACAAAGCTGTCCTATATGGCAGGCTGGCAAGAAAGAAGCCTGTACTGAAAAACTGCCATTCTCAGTCTCATTTGAGCGTTGCAAAAAAACCTTGGAGGATCCTAATGCCACGTGGAAAAAGGTTATATGGGAGATGAGACCAAGATAGAATGTTTTGGACTGAACAGCAAGCGCTATCTATGGGGCAAACCAAACACAGCACACCACACAAAACACACCATACCTATTGTGGAGCATGAGGATGGCAATATTAATTTGTGTAGATGTATCTCTTCAGCAGGGAGTGGGGGATTGGTCAGGAATGCAGGGAAGATGGATGCTGCCAAGTGCACCCAAATTCTCAAGAAAAACCTGCAGCCCCCTACTAGGCAGCTGAAGATGGGCAGATGGTTCACCTCCCAGCACAACAAGGACCCAAAATATCCCACCAAGAAAACAATGCAGTGGCGTGAGGATAGGAAGATGAATGTCCTTAACTGGTCAAGTCCTGACCTAAATCCTAAAGAAAATTTGTGGATGGACTTGAAGAGAGTGGTCCATCGCCATTCACCGCAACATTTGACTGAATTTGATGAATTCCGCAAGGAAAAAATATTCCCCAATCTAGCAGCACAAAGCTGGTAGAGACATATATAAACAGACTGATGGCTGTAATTACAGCAAAAGGTGGCTCTACATAGCATTAAATCAGAATCACTTTTCCAAACCAGTTATTCTAGCTTTTCGGTTTTTATTAATTTCTCTAGCTGTAGGGACCTGATCCTTTTTTTGTCCCTCCCCACCCAACTAAAATGCCAGGCCCAATGCTGAATAGATACATCTTGTGTGCTCAATAAAACATGATTGATTGCAGTCCCCCAATCTATACATTTTCAGAAAGTAGACAACCCAGGATTTTAAAATTAGTATCCATGTTTTAGTACTCCTATTTATGCTCTTGCTTAAAACTACAATATATAAAATATATAAATAATATAAAATACTGACTAAAGAGTTTTAATTTATTTTTTTTAATCAGAGTAACCACATGTGTCAGCTCTTGTGTCTAGTCGTATTCACTGTATGTTAACATGTTCACTGAAAGAATCATCTTCCTAACATATGAGAATAAGAATCATTTTGTAAAGTTGCATCTTATGTATCTGATTATTATATCAATAAAACAATGACATTTTCTCATTGTGACACCTCACACTGCACCCCAAAATAACTTTTAGATTGAAAGTAGACCAGATATAACTGATTTTCAAAATAACTTTTATTATCACCTATTTACTGGGACAATTTCCAACATAATTTCTAACAAGGTAGACAGATACACCATGCAACTCTAATGTTCATAGCTGGAAGGAAGAGTAGTGCCCCACCATATAGCCATTTGGTGTTGGCGTTCCCCTGAATAGCGCCTGGGCCACACACTGTTTTCCACTATGAAGAGCCATCATATTAGAGAGGATTGGTGGACAATTCAAGTATATTAAGATATAAATATAAAAAATCCCTTTAAATGACCCTTATTTACTGATTGGCTTACAAATAAACTGTAGAATGCTAGAGTGACCAGAATGGAACAGCTGAGAATGAACATTCTATTCCAAACAGCATTTCAATGTTTGACGAAGCATCCTCGTGACACCGACTTTCACATCATTATTCCTGAGAGTGTATATAAACGGGTTTAATGTAGGGGCAATAATTGTGTACATAACAGCAATGAGCCTGTCCTCGTTCATAGAATAGCTTGACTTTGGACGCATGTACATAAAAATACCAGAGCCGTAAAATATAGTTACAGACATGAAGTGAGACAGGCAGGTTGAGAAAGCTTTCTTCCGTCCTGAGACAAGGCTGATATTTTGTATTGTACAAAAGATGCAAATGTAAGAGATGATAATTAGCATAAATGACCCAACAATAACGCAGCCGCAAATGGCAACAACTATAACTTCATTGATCCAGGTGTCTGCACAGGCCAGTTCCAATACCGGTGGGATGTCGCAAAAAAAATGGTTAACTTTATTGGCACCACAGAACGGCAGTGTAAATGTAAGCGCAGTTTGTATTACAGCATTAACCGCTCCAATCATCCATGACCCAAATATAAGACATATGCAAACTCTTTGATTCATGATGACACGATATAAAAGTGGGTGACATATGGCATTATATCGGTCATAGGCCATTGTTGCCAGGATATAGCATTCCGTACTACCCAGTAACAAAAAACAGTACATTTGTACAGCACAGCCATAGAATGAGATGGTTTTATGCTCTGCTAAAAAATCGAACAACATTTTGGGAACAGTAGAGGATATGTAACAAATTTCTAAGAAGGATAAATTTGTAAGACAAAAGAACATAGGTGTGTTAAGACTTGGACAAAATATGTATATAAGAATTATAGAAATATTTCCCAGTAAGCTAATTACATAGATACCTAGAAACAGGAAAAAAAGTAGTATCTGGGTTTGGGGAACGTCTGAAAGTCCCACCAGAATAAATACTGTTATACTGGTATGATTGCCATTGCCCATTTTGTTCTTTATTTCTGTCACAAAAAAAGATAAGAATGTTCATATAAAATACAATGCATTAACATAAATATGTAAGAAATAAATATTCATAACAATTGTATACAGTGTATATTGTTATTTATGTTGTTTTGTTTCGCGAAAGGATCCCGATTAAACTGTAAATCAGCTCCGGAACATATGATTCTGTTTTCTACGATTTTTCCTTTTAATTACCTTGTCTAAAAGTATACTATTTTATTAAAATGTAACTGTTTGGAAATTAAATATAATCTATCGAATACAATTTAAAACTTTTCATGTTTAATTTGTTTTAAATGGGTAATCCTCTACAGGTTTGCAAAACATTGCATTGATTATGCAGCTATTGATCTTTTATTCATTCTTAATAATTATTTTTATCCACTTATTAGTATATCATTTGTATTTATCATATTTTATTTTTACCAGCAGTGAGCCATTGCTATTTTTTCATGTATACAAGTTGCAAATATTTACCTGTGAATTTTAAATGATATATTTTTAGATATTGGACACGGGGATGTATAGAAGAATACATTGTATAATCTCTTGATGTTATATTCTGTTATATTTACTACTCATTGGACTGGATATATTCATATCAGACTCCACTCTGTGTTATTTAATCTCATGATATATATATATATATATATATATATATATATATATATATACTACCCATGGACAAAACTTTTAGATTGATCAGTATTAATAGCATATACACTATGCACTTGTCACATTTACATTAACACTGGAACATAGACCATTGTGGTTAACACAGCCGCACATTGCTACTTTCAGGATTATGCCTATTTTTCATTTATTCTCCCAAATATCTGCCCAGCTATCCCAGTTATTTTGATAATCTAATCAATGCTTATACCTATAATATAACCTGAGTATATTTCTGAGTTAATCAGGCATATTTTAAACCAATTTTGCATAAAAACTCACTACAAAAATCACTAAAAAAATCACTAAATATATGTCAAATAATAAAAACGTTTAATTCATTTTCAAAAATTAAATGCAATAAAGAAATAAATGCATGAAATAACTTACTTTCTGTATCTGTAAACCTACTATAATAACACAGTTCAATAAGCCATTGTAAATAGAAAATCACCGCATGTGTGAGCCTTTAAAGTAATTTTCTTTGCTGTAGACAAAATAGTATAGTGAAACATGTTATTCTATTCTCTCTCTCTCTCTCTCTCTCTCTCTCTCTCCTATATGCCGGAAAAATTGCTGAACATATTTTATTATGCAAAATATTATTAATTATTCTTCTACATCAGAAAAAGCAGACAAAGAATAAAATAAATATTTAGGCTAACAATATACTGGCTTATCTGATCAAAATTAAGTCTGGTCTGATCTCATCTCCAAGCTATACTGAGTTTATATTGCTTTGTAGACTATTGGGGTCAAGTCCCCGGAGTATTGAACAAAGTGTCGAGCAAATTAATTATATTCTTATATTAAATGTTTATTAATAAAATCTTAATTGCTTAAACCTGTAGTTTATAATGTAACTTTTGTACAAGATATTCAAGAATAAAATGACAACAATTTTAACAAAGATTCTAAACAATTTTTTTTTTGTCTCAAAAAGAAATAAAATATTTGTGAAAAAAATTGACTAAAGTAGAAGTGAGAATTGAGGGATGTTCAGACATTTCTGGTAATCAGCAACAAAGACCAATGTGTGTCCCTTCATTGGGCAGTGGTGTCCTCTGCTTGAAGAGACACTAACCTAAAACATTTTTTGTGCTTAATTGGTCTTTGAACAGGTGTATGCATGTGCTAGATGTAGCCCACTTTTCACAAGTGTTAGTGATGTGGGTGCACAACTGGGCTCACTCTGTCTTTAGCTTCAGTCTGTAGTAGTGCACCTACAGTCTGCCCAGGACACATTCGGGCTGGCTCAGACGCTCCTCATCTCAGGGCTTTGTGGGTGGAAATGTAGGAAAAGGGACATTGAATATGCAAGTTTGGAAATTATCATGAGTGCATTAATGTTGTTCCCAGTATAGTTGGTGTAATCATGGGCACCAATCTCTGAATAATATCCACTTAAGCACCTCCTGTCAAAGTTTTTCCATTTCAGGAAAATACAGTACACAAATGTTGTTACCTGAGAGCTGAGCTCTTGTACTGTGTCCTCCGTGTCCTCTGTAGCAGCTTCCTCTCTTGTTCTCCCCACTATTACGTCCCTTGCACTTCACCTTAAGGTTGATTTGTCACTCTCCCCTTCTGGACATTGAGATCTCTAGACCACAACTCAAGTCAATTGCCGGAGAAGGTTGTCAACAGCTTGGACTTGATATGAATAATGCTCACTTCTCTCTTCCCCCTTAGCTTCTCTTGTCTCAATTAGGGGTTGGTAGGTTAGACTAATCAGGTTTCGACCTTTGTGTAACAGTAAAGATTTCTATTCTTTTCGCATACAGCTGCCTCACAATCTCGCTCTACTGGATTGGTTAGACTCTGTTTCAATCCTCTGTCCTAGGGCTGCCATGAGAAACTGTGGGGCCCAGGACTAATTAATCTGGCAGCCCCCCCCCTCTTTGCTGTACATGCCCCCCTCCCACATCACAGTAAATGCCCCCCCCACCCTCCCTCATCACAGTATATGCTCCACCCCCCTTCAACACAGTATATGCTCCGCCCCTCATCACAGTATATGCTCCGCTCCCCCCTCATCACAACAAATGCTCCACCCTCCCTCATCACAGTATATGCTCCGCTCCCCCCCTCATCACAGTAAATGCTCATCTCACCCCCCTCACCAAAGTAAATGCTCCGCACTCCCCTTTATCACATTAAATGCCCCATCACAATAAATGATCCCTCCTCCCCTATCAAAATTAAAGCTCCTCTCCCTCCTCTCAGAATAAATGCTCCGCTCCTCACTTCCCTATCAGAATAAATGCTCCACTCCCCCCATCCCCATCAGAATAAATGCTCCACTCCCCCCTTCTCCATCAGAATAAATGCTCCACTCCCCCATCAGAATAAATGGCCCGCTCCCCATATCAGAATAAATGCTCCTTTCCCTCATCAGAATAAATGCTCTTTTTCCCCCTGTAAAAATAAATGCTCCATTCCCCCCTCTCCTATCAGAATAAATGCTCCTCTCCCTCTCTCAGAATAAATGCTCCGCTCCCCTCTTCCCTATCAGAATAAATGCTCTGCTCCCCCCTATCAGAATAAATGCTCCGCTCCCCCCTCCCCTATCAGAATAAATGCTCCACTCCCCCATCAGAATAAATGCTACGCCTTCCCATCAGAATAAATGCTCTGCTCCCCCATCAGAATAAATACTCCACTCCCCATCAGAATGAATGCTCCTCTCCCCCTATCAGAATAAATGCTCCTCTCTCCCCCCTCCCCTATCAGAATAAATGCCCAATTTACTTACCTGTTCTTCACAGAATGTGGCGGCTCCCGGTCGCTGATAGACAGGGAGCACGTGGCGCGCAGTGATGGGAGTAACCGAGAGATGGCGCATCGCAGAGGGAGAAAGGCAGACAGTCTAAGGGGCCCGAACAGACCACAAGGCCCGGACAGGTTGAGGGGTCTGTCCTGGCTCCCTAGTCTGTCCGGGCCCTTCACAACTGTACAGGCCGTACCCAACTGATGACGGCCCTGTTCTGACCCCTTCACTGACTCCCAATTTCCTTCCCAGGGGCAATTTTCCTAGTTAACCCTGTCAAGGGCACATAGAACACATAGTTATGTGTTATACCTTTGTGCAGGTTATAAGCAAACTTAGTGAGTTGTGTCTGTCATCTGTGCCGGGTTTTTGACATATTTTCAGACTTCTCTTAACCTTGCAATGCTCCCATTCATGTTACCTCAATTATGTCACACCTATCCTTTGCTATTTGCTCATACTCCCTATTGTACTGTGTGATTATCAGCTCCATCAGATTGAAGGAGAGCTCTGTGAGAAGCTAAAAAGAAATACATCTAATAATGAAACTATACTATATGATGAGTGCTGCAAAATGACTTACTGACTCCATTATAGAAGCTAGGGAAAATCCTGTAATAAGAATATATTATACAGTCATCCCTTAATATTTCGACTTCGATTCCCGACCATGGCCTTATATGTGTGGAGTTTGTATGTTCTCCCCGTGTTTGCGTGGGTTTCCTCCGAATGCTCCGGATTCCTCCCACAATCCAAAAACATACTGGTAGGTTAATTGGCCACTATCAAAATATTGACCCTAGTCTCTATCTCTGTCTGTCTGTGTGTGTGTTAGGAAATTTAGACTGTAAGCCCCAATAGGGCAGGGACTGATGTGGGTGAGTTCTCTGTACAGCGCTGCGGAATTAGTGGCGCTATAAAAATAAATGATGATGATGATGATGATGAATATTTGTATTAAACAAATGGTAAGAGTGCTTTGACCATAAGGGTATGAACCACTACAATATCTCACTGCTTATTGTTCTTCACTTATCCCAGCAGCAGACAGCCATGCAATAAGTAGCAAGGAGTAGAGTTCAGAAGTCAATTCCAACCCCATGGCGAGTTATGAGCAGCAGGGAAAGACGAGAAATCGTGGTAACTACGGAAGCCCAAGCCATGAGAGTCTATCTTACTTGCATTGTTACACTGTCCAGCTGCTGAATCTGCACGGCCATGTAAAAATTAAATAATTTAAAAAAAATATAGGCCATGGAGCTTTCACTATAACATTGTGCACATAGATCCGTGAAAATATTAGTCCTTCAATTTCGGACACATAACAAATTTTATAAAGATTTGTAATTCCAAGCTGTTATCTTTTTTCTGAACTGTGCATGGTGAATTAGGAAAAAAGTAAAACAATATAAGGTGCGATATTTTGTAATAATTGTTTGTTGCACAATTAAATGTTGCACATACTAGATATAAATGTTTTAGTGCCTCAGACAAATTTGTGTCTCATTCTTTCTTTAACCAAAAAACCTTCACCAACTTTTTATAAAGAACACTGTGCTGAAATAAAAAAGAAAATTAACATGGTGTAGAAGTAAAGAACTCTACTACCCTGTGAAATTGCACTTACTAGAAATCCCAATTATTAAAAGCTCCGAAACAATTTGTCTAGTGCAATAATCTTCTTTGCTTGGAAGCAAATAAAAATAAAAATAACCAATTAGTTATAGTGAAAGCACCATGGCCTTAACTTTTAGTTTTTAGATATTTATATTCAAGGAGAGGATGACCCCTTGCTATAGGATAGGCAGCATCAGTGAGGAGCATTTGGGAGGTTACTTAGTTTCTGAAATTAAAAAATATATTGGCCCCTGGCTGGGTCCTATAATCACCGCACCTGAAACACATTCTGTGAATGCTTCAGGTGAGCATATTAAGATTTAAATGTATTGTTTGGTGCTCCCCATCACAGTATACACTATTTTTTTTTTAAATACCAGAAACTTGTAACAGAGTTGGATCACAAAACAGTCTGAGGAGCCGCGGATGCCGCTCCCACCTCCCGCCGGCCATGGTAAGAAGCAGCAGGGGTGGGTACAATGCTCACGGGTGCCGCTTCCAAGTGGTGCTGGTATAAGGTAATGTTGGGCATTCACCGCCATATTGCTAAGGCGAAGACACCGCTACAATCTCTCTCAAAACCACAATAATAAGGGATTTCTCATTGAAAATTTAACAGGCACTAAGGGGAAGATTTATCAAAGTGTACAATGCCCTATCACCACCTGCCAAAATGGAAGTCTCTGCCTGAGATTTTTTTCCCCGCTTTGCCCTATAAATCAATGTCAGGACTGTTCAACCCGAATCGGGATAGTTGGCTCAGCGGATGGGGCCTGTGCCCACTATAATCTGCCACTGCTGGGCCCCCAAAGAGGGCCAGGGCCCAGGGACTCTGTAACAGTCCCAGACTCATCTCGGTGCAAAAATTGTCCTTTAAATATTAGTTATTATATTTGTTATTAATTAACAAGTTAGGGGGGAAACTATCTGCCATAAGGAAAACATTTTTGGCAGTGGATTTGGTGTATTAATCAGTGGATAATCTCAAATTATTTCCTTAATAGGCACATCCAAATACCTGATACTGTCATTACTTAAAGAAAACTCATTTGATGGAGAGGTGTAATGTACTAAAATCTCCCATCATTACGCTAAAGTCCTTTATACGCCTAGTCCATATGATGAAGGTGTCATCTAGATATGTAAGACGGATATGTATGGAATTATTATGTATGGGACGCCTTAAGAAAATTAAATGATCAATTTGTAAATAGACCAGTGTATTGAGGTTTGAGAGAAGACCCCATACTTATCCCTTGTTGTTATAAATCAAAATCATTGTTGAATCTAAAATAATTTATTGTAAGTGCTTTAATTAATAATTCAATGCTAAATTCTCTTAAAGCATCTCCTACATTGATATTTTCATACTTAGATTAGGACCCTGGGCATACACTATATTAGGGGAACAGTAGGCAATTATATCCTATCTACTAGCAACTTTTAAGTAACATTTTGGCCATGGATGTGACAACTATATTGAGAACAATTCAGGCTGACTGGCTGCATACAGTGGTCATCATCATCATCACTCCAGCACCATTATTACATCATCATTACAGTCCGGACTGTTGTTATATACCTACACTGCTGACCTCAGACCTTTCAGTCTCAGGTTGGAGTTCGAGGGGAGACAGTGATCAGAAAATGAAGATATTAATTGTAACCATTTTTATACTCATGACTTTCTTTACAAGATCAGAGAAAGGTAAGGAACAATTATCCTGTAAAAATGTATTTTATTAAATAGTGCTAAACTAATTTATTTAGGATTAGGGGCCTATTTATCAATGGCAAAGAGCTCTATTTTGGGCAAATCCAGCCCTATCAAAGGGGTTATCCGCTGGTGTAAAGTTCCGGTGCCAAAGACTCCCTCATGTATGGGGCCGCCGATTTATCGCGATGTTACCACCATGACGTCGATTCCAGTAATGCCATTACAGAATGGCGTTACCAGAATAAAAAACACTCATGTGTTAAAAACATGAAGTACTATTTCAATTATGTTTAATTATTAAAATAGAGAAAACATGTTTTTTTCATGTTGCTAATTAATTCATTTAAGTTAAAAAAAACAGTATGTATAAGTATGTATAAGATGTTTTTATGTGTGTTGTACTATCATGGTTTGTGTTTAAATTCAGTATATTGTTATTTGCAGATTCCGTTGTCCTGCGAAGCGAGGGTAAGTCTATATTTCTCCAAGTTGATTTCCCAATCTGTCATATAGTATATATATATATATATATATATATATGTATATATATATATATATATATATATATACTATATATATATATATACACACATGTGCATACAAACATATTTATACTGTGTGTGTGGTATGGAACTTAGACTTAAAGCTCCAATGGGGCAGGGACTGATGTGAGTGTGTTCTCTGTACAGCGCTGCGGAATTAGTGACGCTATATAAAGAGAGAGAGAGAAGAGAGAGAGAAGAGAGAGAGAAGAGAGAGAAGAGAGAGAGAGAGAAGAGAGAGAGAAGAGAGAGAGAAGAGAGAGAGAAGAGAGAGAGAGAGGGAAGAGAGAGAGAGGGAAGAGAGAGAGAGAGAGAGAGAGGGAAGAGAGAAGAGAGAGAGAAGAGAGAGAGAGAAGAGAGAGAGAGAAGAGAGAGAGAAGAGAGAGAGAGAGAAGAGAGAGAGAGAAGAGAGAGAGAGAAGAGAGAGAGAGAAGAGAGAGAGGAGAGAAGAGAGAGAGGAGAGAAGAGAGAGAGAGAGAAGAGAGAGAGAGAAGAGAGAGAGAGAAAGAGAGAGAGAGAAAGAGAGAGAGAGAAGAGAGAGAGAGAAGAGAGAAGAGAGAGAGAGAAGAGAGAGAGAGAGAGAGAGAGAGAGAAGAGAGAGAGAGAGAGAGAGAGAAGAAAACCATTTCTGATCACGTCATACAACTCTTTCCAACATGCATGATTGTATTTGTAATGTAGTGTAATTAGCGACCCTTTACACAGGTACATGTCTTACATTGTATATCCAAGTACTATCTCATGCCTGCAGTGTACAGTATATTACCTGGGACATAGTAGAACTGGCCACAGGATTCTAGTAATGTCATTTCAGGATGGAGTTACCAAGACAAAAAACATAGAAAATAAAGTAGTCTTTACATTAAAATTATGCTGTGTTTAATTATTAAAATAGAGTAATAAAATTGTATTAATGTAAGCTAAATATATCTTATATATAAGATTATAAAGAATATTAATTAATATATACTGTGTACTGTATATTATTTTTGTAATACTTTTCTTTTGTAAACAGTGTAACTAAGAGGCCAAACCTGGGTGTCAGTTCTACTGCACATGGGCATGTTTTCTGTATGTTGTGTTATCATGTTTCTGTGTGGTGGTTGTTATGAATGATGAGGATTTTAGTCATACTTGCCAACTCTCCCGGAAAGTCCGGGAGACTCCCGAAATTCGGGTCAGTCTCCCGGGCTCCCGGGCGAGCTGGCATTTCTCCCGCATCCCAGGTTTCAAATGACGCGATTCTCGGTGATTCACGCCATTTTGGAGGGCGGGAGGGGGCGGGGCGAGGCGAGGCCAATCACATCATTTTGGCCCCGCCCCCTCCCGCCCTCCAGTCACGCCCCCTCTCTCCGGGAGTTGGCAAGTATGATTTTAGTTCACTAGCGCAATGTTGGACAATACATCTGCTGCATAATGCTTACATTCAATGTATTTTTATTTGCAGCTTATATAACACCGGCCCATTATCAAAACCGTCTCATGCAGGACATTGGTAAGTCTACATCTGCCAAAGCAAAGATTCCCAATCTGTCATACTCTCAGGCCCAGATTTAGTGCTTCTGTTAGGTGAACCTAAGTAGTCACCAAGGACGTCATAGTTAATGGGGCGTCTTAAACACAGAGAGACATAATGTCAATAATTCAGTGGATTGGACAAGAGTCTTTCATCCCTCACTTCCAGTGCCATTGACACATTTTAGATTATCACACATACACACACACACACACACACACACACACACACACACACCCATGCCTGAAAATGATCATATTCATTATAACAGGATGATAATCGGGACACTCAGCTGTTTTGACGCCACCAATGTTGCATTATCCAGCAATGGCCCTATATCTGCTGCAGTATCACAGTATCACAGTGTGTGTAATCACCTTTATCCTAACACACATCCAAATATTACACATATGAGTTGTCTCCATAATGTTACATTCTCTCATATGTATTTTCTCCATACACCTGTACCAGCTTATTACCTGCTTCTCTCATCCAGAATCCTCTTTCTTTCCTAAACAGCTCTACAAGCAAAAATAGTGGAAAAAATGTATTCCATAGGAAAGACGGTCATCCTGGCGCTGGCGCTGGAAGTAAAAGTGATGCTCATTCGGTAAGTTACTAACATTATGTCACATATTAAAAGCATTCTCCACTACAGCTCTTGATAATCTGTAATTCACTACCCTACTTTCTGGTGTGACTGGTTTTTGGGGGTAAGGTTTTAAAATATTTACTTGGAGTGCAAACACTTCATCAGTCACAAATATAAAATTAAGTCCTAAATTAGTTTGGGTACGTATGGGCAAATTAAGTCCATTATTTTTAAGCTTGTCATGGAAGGGCGTCTGTTCCAATGCCACTTTGCCATTTTTTTCCAATGACCACCAAGGTATATTCATATTTAGCATCCACTATGGCCATCAGGATAATACTGAAGAATCCCTTGTAATTGTATAAATAGGAACCTGTCTTAGTAGGTGGCATAATGCTGATATTATGCCACCCTGTGGCCCCACCACACTTTGTGAAATTTCACATTCTTTTAAATTCTTCAACGATGACTCGCCATTCCCCAACCTTTGATGGGAACTCAAAAGATTCTTATAACGTTAAACAAATACATCCATCTATTGTTATCAGTATAGCTATTTTACTTTAGATTTTTCTTATTTTTCTTAAACAGCCATCTGAGGTCACAAGCCACCCAGCAACCCACATAGAAAACTGGCAGATGGGGAAAGAAAAGGACACGGGAGGCGGATATCGTAGAGGTCTTGATTTGTCCTACGCTGGACTCAGCCAACTGGCTGATGGGAAAAGAAGATGACGAGTGTGACCTCATGTGTGCAAAACAACTTAAAATGTTGGATGCTGAGAACAGGGCAGAATGATTGATTATGGAGGTTCTATATAGGACTAACAACGGAGAACTCGCCCAATACACAGGGTTCCCACCGAACCATGCAGAAGACTTCTGTAGGCCTGCCCCGTCCTCTCAGTTGCCGTTACTTCCCCACAAGCATCATCAATTAATAGACGGACACTGCAGTACCCCTCCTGTCTATAGGACCTCCACACCGAGTGGAAGTGCCAGTGAGCTGCAATATAGCGAAAGCCTTTCATCTTTGGAAAATATACAACAGTAACACTATGAGCCCCTTTGAATTTTATTTTTAAGCATTTTTGTTAGGTTTCAGTTCAGTTGATAAGATAATAAAAAAAAATCGTTTCACATCTTTTTGTTTTCTTGCACAAACCTTCAAATATTGTCCCTGGAGAACTTGTATGATGGCCTCACAGGTCTCAGGTATGATCAGACCCAGGGCTTAAGGTGAAATAGCTGTGCTGTTCTTGACATCAGCCAGTGTCCTCTCGGTAGTCAAAAATCTCAGGGTAGCAACCAGTCTCTGCTCTGCAGATATGGGTCTTCTAAAATATGTGTCCACCTTTTCTATGAGTGGGTGACCAGTTGCAGCAGCTCCTGGAAAGTAGGCTCATCCATCCGCAGGAAATTCCTGAAGTCAGCGGGATTATTCTCCTGTATCTCCTGTAGCAGTGGCAGAGGTGAACAGAACTCTCTTCTCAGCAACCAGTCCTTGGTCCAACAACTGCGATTCTTGCTCCTCCATTTCCTCCTGTTTGCCGTTTGCAGCACTCTCGCCATGGTGACAAGCAATCAACGACAAAATTTTATTTTACAGGGCAGGCTGATTATAAACAATAAAAACCTACCTAGTGCTCAGTTCCGCAGGGAGTGAACTGAACGTAAACTATACACAAAGCAATG
The DNA here is from genome assembly GCF_038048845.1 of Mixophyes fleayi. Taxonomy (NCBI): domain Eukaryota; kingdom Metazoa; phylum Chordata; class Amphibia; order Anura; family Limnodynastidae; genus Mixophyes; species Mixophyes fleayi. The sequence goes on from NC_134412.1 coordinate 80,866,971, forward strand.
AATGGCGATGATGCTATTTCGTCTTCCTGGGTGTTTATGTGTTTGTGTGCTGCGAGGTTCAGTCCATTATTTAAATTAGGTTTAAATATTGCTGTAGGGTGAGCAGGTAGCAGGTATCTTTGGAGTGTGTACGGAGTCACATTTTTTTTTAGCAGATGCTTATTAGAGATGCAGATCTCATATCTGACGGAAATTGTGTAGGCGTGTACCCATGAATTGGCATGCTCATCGGGACTTTCAGTCGTTGGTAAATCCAAAGTAAAATTGCATAGGTGTGTACCAGCTTTACTCCTGGGAACCTGCTATCAGTTAGAGGATAAAGCAAGATTTTGGAATAATTGGCAGGTGGTTGATTACGTTGCAATAAATTATGAGGGATTGAGGAATCAACTACAGGTTCTAGCACCAGACCTACCAGATTTACATATTTACATATGTATATATATATAGATATAAGTATATATATATATATGTATATATATATATATATATATATATATATATATATATATATATATACGGTGCATACATCATTATTATTTGAAATACTTTAATTACAGCTTGTTCATTGTACTGTTGGAAAAAAACTCTAAATATTGGAATTATACTACAGGCAATTAGGGTAAAATGTTGTAGCTGTTCTTGATATACTAACGGAGCCAAGTTATTGTGTGATAAACATACATTTGCTTACTATTAGAGACAGACATACTTTATTCTGTCTCCTGCCTCTCAAAATGCTTAATTTAATACACAAAGAGCATCCTTCTCTGAAACGTTTAAGGTTCCGTTCAAATAAACATGACATCATTGTTTAATAGGCAGCAGTTAACAGCTGGAGGCTGATTGATTTATAACCCACTTCATAACCAAGTTAAAGAAATATCCCTCCTTTCAGAAATAATTACAGATTTCATGAATCCATTAGACCACAATTTATTTATTTGATTTGCACCCCATCCAAGGACGTGTAAATATCAGGTTGGGGGGGGGGGGTTAAAGGATCTGCGGCCACCACTAAATGCTCATAGTCTTCCATGCAGCACAAAATCTAATGTTTGCATAAGCAGACCCATAGACTCATAGACCGGAAGTAGGCAAGGCGTTAAACTATGCCAACAATTTTTTTTTACTTTAGCGCTGCATGGTGCAAAATAAGATATTATGTTAGCGTGACGCAGTTCAACAAAAGTGGCGCTAGAGCAGAAATAGCAGTTACATATTGCTTGTCAGATAGGCATATTGCATAGCTGCCTTCGCTCCCGGGACTCACAAATTTCTAGGAGTGCCGTGCACCCTCCCTCATCCAACCTATTCACAGAGCCACACCCATGCACTCGACACCAGGATCTCCCCTCTCCTGGAGGGGAGTCCTGAAATGTTGACAAGTATGGCATACGGGCATAGTATGGAATTCTTCTAACCCACATTCACCAAGAAACTCCCTTTTCCACTCAGGAACTTCCATGTAAAGGAGCAAAGTTTTGCAATCCGTAGGTTTTCTGATATCTTAGTATACTAAGGGCTAGATTTACTAAGCTGCGGGTTTGAAAAAGTGGGGATGTTGCCTATAGCAACCAATCAGATTCTAGCTTTCATTTATTTAGTACCTTCTACAAAATGACTGCTAGAATCTGATTGGTTGCCATAGGCAACATCCCCAGTTTCTCAAACCCGCAGCTTAGTAAATCTAGCCCTAAGCCTTTCTCTTACCAATATAAACATGCCAAATCACGTTTTCACACATTGCACCAGTTACCTTTCCTTCTGGTCACTGTTCTTACCTGTTTCCCTTAGTTCTCACCCCCTGCATTCACTTGCTGGTCTGAACTGAGCATGCGCACACCTGGGGGTAAATGTATCAAGCTGCGACCTTGCAAGTCCAGCGATTTTCTCAAGAGAGTTGAAACTCGCCGATGGATGAACCTGAGATTTCATGTAAAATCGCCAGAGATGTGTTTCTGTCAAAACCGCTATTTACAAAATCGATAGAGATCAGAGTCCCGACCGTTTGCCACTCTGGCTATACAAGTCTCAAATGTATGAAGCTGCGATTAAGCAAACTCTCCTGAGTGCTAGCAGCCTGTTTAGTAAACACATCACAGTTACACTGTCCCTGCCTATACAGCCAGAGGTCCCGGCGGCTGTCAAAAGTTTAAAAATAGATAAAAGTTCTAAAGAAAAAAAGCGTGGGGTCCCCCCGCCGGGCCACTATTACCCTAGTGCTGCCAGCCTACTGCTGGCTGCGTGAAAATAGGGGAAATATTTGCATGGGGTCCCCCCAATTTTCACGTAACCAGCACTAGGCAAACCAGTGGCACTATAGCAGGAGGACACGCGGCAGGGGTCCCCCTGCCATAATGACAAATCAACCCCAGGCTGTTCAGCGCTGGGCTGGATTGCCTAGGGAATAAAATGGCATGTGGCTTCACAAAATGCCTTGTAAACTTTGTTAATGACCCTTTTATTGAGGCCTATCAGATGAAAACAGTAATGCATATTTGCCAACTTCAGGAAGTTGGCATCCAGGAGATGCCGTGTGGGGGCGTGGCTTGGTGAATTGTGATGTCATTTAACAGTGTGGGCGGGGCCAAAATGCTGCGAATCCCTGAGAATCGCATAATTTTGGCTCTATTTCTGCCCTCTTCACTAGGAAGTGGGCATATGTGGGAACTGCCCTACTCTCCCGGGAGTCCTACCTGGAATTCGGGAGTCTCTCGGCAAGTATGCAGTAATGTGCACTCTACAGAAGCATGCACAACAGTGGGACATAAATTAAACAATGGCCACAACTAAGCATACCCTAGCCACAGCGGGGTAGAGGTACATTTTTGACAGTGTTTATTTTATTTATTCCAGAGATTTATGGTTCTATAAAAGAGGGAAGAGCCACAGTCACCATAAGAACTACATGGATATTTCATACTTGCCAACTCTCCCGGAATGTCCGGGAGACTCCCGCATTTCGCGAGAGTCTCACGGACTCCCGGGAGAGTGTGGCAATCTCCCGCATCTGCCCACTTCCTAGTAAAGTGGGCAGAATTAGGTCCAAAACGCCGCGATTTACCGGGAATCGCAGTGTTTGGCCCCGCCCCCTGCTGTAAAATGACACGTTTGCGTCATTACGTCACGGGAGCGGATCCGAAATTATGCAAATTTTGGAGCCCCGCCCCCCATCACGTCCACCTCCCCGGCAGGCTCCCGGAAGCCAACTTTAGAAAGTTGGCAAGTATGGGATATTTGCAGATTGAATCTACATATACAAGTACATTTGTGCATTTTTTCCTGCAAAGACTTTCCTGAGTGTCTTCCGGTCTGACAAATTCCTGAAGCTTTTATATATACAGGCAGCATGTCAGTGTTACTAAGCCTCTTTTTTTAATCTTTAATTGGCCTTGTTGGTTGTTTTATTAGAGGGTATTTTCAAGCATATTCACATCCTCTGTGCATATAAATAGATTTAAACAGACATGAGTCCATCTGTTTCATTTTGCCTGCAGTGTGTAAATAGTGATTCATTCCTGAGTAAGTGCGGCGGTTCGTCCTGTACAACAGAATCTGTCATGTATTTGCAATAGAGCCGTACAAGCTCAGATAACGTAGAAAACAGCTGTCCTTCTGGAACACGCTCAATAAATGTTTCTGCTTATACATTTCTGTATATTGCAAATTATTTTTCTGCAACTTGAAAAAGTAGCTCTTTACATCAGGCTTTGGCAACCTGCGGAAGCTCAGTGGGTGTGTAACTACAAGTCCCTGCATGCCCTCTCTATGTCTGCTCTGTGTCATCAGAAGCTTTATAATAAAAGAACAAATAATTAGCTAACACTATGTCTGTATTAAGTTTGTTTCATCTAAAAGGTGTGTTTCACACCATACTGTTTCCAATGTGACCGGAGCCTCCGTGACTACTCCGTGCTGCTGGAGGACCCTGCACCTTCCACTATATAACTCTCAGTCTGTGTCCTCCTGCTGCCTCCATTCCCCTCCTCACATCATGTCACTGCCCCTGTCACATGCAGCCCTGTACTCACTAACACATGACTCAACTCCTGATATACTCTGTGCTGCTGAGGGACCCTGCTCCTTCCACTATATAACTCTCAGTCTGTGGCTTCCTGCTGGCTCCATTCCCCTCCTCACATCATGTCACTGCCCCTGTCACATGCAGCCCTGTCCTCACTGACACATCACTCATCTCCTGATATACTCTGTGCTGCTGGGGACCCTGCTCCTTCCACTATATAACTCTCAGTCTGTTGCACCTTACAGTGCTTGCCTCCATTTGGCTTTATTCTTATTCATGACCCTGCGCCTTCCACATGCAGCCTGGGCTGGATGTGACACATTTTCAGGGGCGGCAGGATTGCACTTTTCCAACTTGTTTCATATGTACCTGGACAGATGGGATGCAGTGGTGATTAGGGCCGTAGAATGTTGCACTAATTGGTGGAGGAGAAAGGCAAGCTAGCAAAAGCTCCTAGGGGAGGGGGCAAAACATTTACATCCTGGATTGCATGCAGTCCTGTCTTCACTAGCATGTGTATTTTGGGGGATTTAGATTGTAAGCTCCAGTGGGGCAGGGAATGATGTGAGTGAGTTCTCTGTACAGCGCTGCGGAATTAGTGGCGCTATATAAATAAATAGATGATGATACATATTTACTCTCCAGCGCCCCCATATAGGTTGGCTGACCGTGGTGCTTTTGTGACTGCACAGATTTGAAAATCTCCTTACCAATCGCCTACAACACGGGGGTATAGGCTTTCTTAGGAGATGGAAGCCTCTAATTTACTTTTTGTGTCTGCAAATGTTTAGATATATTTTTGGGACTCTTATATACAGCTATACATTTGCGAAGCTCCTTAATCCTGGACCATCTTCTACGTTTAATAATCTTAACCTGAGAATTTTATGCCCTTCTGTCCCAATAAAAAAGAATCTTAACTTCTCTTCACAACCTAATTAAAAGTATATTGAATTCAATAAAACTATGTTTAAACAATATATAGAATACAATAAATATGTTTTTGTGCACAATTATCCAAGGTTATCCCAATGTGTCGCCCACTCGTTTACTAACCAAGATACTGAGGTCAGGGAAGCTGCGTTCATTATGTTGCCTTGAAATTGTTCTTTGAACAGAAAGAAAAAAAAAAAACAAGGTCGCGCAGATCAACTTAAAATTACTATCTAAATATTTTGTAGCTGGAGAATGAATAAGTTACCAAAGTATGCTTTCACGAGGATACAAATAACATATGCAAGAGATTCGGGTGATTATTGGGCTGGAATGACATTTTTAGGTGGTGAATTTTTCCTTGGGCAGAGTTCAGGAAACAGCTAATTCCTGCTGGGAAGAGCTCATTATAGTGGTATAATGGCCAACTTGGCAAAATGAAATATACAGTAGGTTTCAATAAAAAAAAAATGCATGTTTCATGTACTAAAAATGCAGAGTGACAGACTCAATATGCTGATCACTCTTGCACAGGAAGAAAACAAAATAGCTCCAGATGGCTACATTTAAAGTGTACGCCTACACACAATGGTTGCCATAGCGTCCTGAACGGAATATTTATGAATCAATTCACTAAGAGCTAGTGACATCACAGGTTTCTAGCAACGTGATAGGTTGCATTCTCCCGAGGTGTCCAATGCCTTTCATGTCACTGGTTCCTATTGAGTGGATAGACTGCGTTCTGATGGATACTGATTCTGTCCACAAAGTGCATAGGGACCAAAAAAATAACACAATATTGACTTAGGTCATTTTTTATCTTTATATTGTTAAACTGGGACCCTGCTGTTTTATATACACTGCAGTTCTATACTTCATTTGGATCTAGCCAGTTGGCTGAAATACAAAATGTGTTTTTCAATCTGAAGGTGATTATAACTGAAGCTGGTCTGGTTTAGAAATTTGAGGGGATGGCACTGCCCAGTTTTTAATTATTTACTTGATGGAACTTTTCCAATTCATTTCAATGGCCCATTCATTTCAATAGTCTATTCATTTCAATAGCCCATTCATGACAATGGATTTTCTCCATGTAGCTCAAACGCTGAAATTATTGGAAAGAGCAATAATATTTAATGTAAAACAAAACCAGTTAAATGCCACAATTCACATGATTTAGGACAAAAACTCTATTTATATTACATATTACTGTACATATATTAGACTATATATATATATATATATATAGTGTACGTGTGTGTGTATTTATATCATCATCATCACCATCTATTTATATAGCGCGCACTAATTCCGCAGCTCTGTACAGAGAACTCACTCACATCAGTCCCTGCCTCATTGGCGCTTACAGGCTAATTTCCCTAATATACACACGCGCACATAGACTATGGTCAATTTTAATAGCGGCCAATTAACCTATCAGTATGTTTTTGGAGTGTGGGAGGAAATCGGAGCACACAGAGGAAACCCACGCAAACATGGGGAGAACATACAAATTCCACACAGATAAGGCCATGGTGGGGAATTGAATATATATATGTGTGTGTGTATAAATATAAATATATATATATATATATATATATATATATATATATATATATATACAAGTTAACCGGTGCATGATACTCATGCATTCTAGTCAAATCAAGCTACTTAAGGTGTTAAAAAGGTTCTTGTCATGCATTTGGGCCATAGCCCAGGCCTCAACCACCAACCACTCCCCACTGTCACCCCCGGCAACCACCAACCACTCCCAACTGTCACTTCTCCTTCAAGAAATATATATATATATTTTTTAAATCTTTATAAATACTTTTAACAATTAACAAATTAAATTAACAAATTAAAAACATCTTAGTATACCAAATTTCAGCCCTTTCTGAATTTTTTTTTCCACACACACTAAGAATTTAGTAGGTCAGTGTATAACTCCGCCCAGCAGGTGGCGCTGCAGCTTGGTTTTATTTTTTCCACACACAGACAGACTAACACACGCCACTAGACATTTATATTATAGATATATATATTTATATTTAGATCTAGATCATTGTATTATGGGGATATTAAATGATTTTAAACTGCTTAACAAAAATGCCCTTTAAGATAACAGAAATGTTTTGAAACGGCTGTAGATTGGTGGATTCATAACCTGTGACATGGCCGGTTGTGTCACACCAGATTGAATTGTTCTGCTTTGCAATTTTACCTTTTTAACCAGTTATCAGATGCTCTAGTACAAGGGTCTAAAAATGTGGAATCTGGCTTCCTTCTAATAGAAAGGAAGGATTAACAACAATCGCTCAATTCCACTTTCTTTTTTTCTTTAAGAAAATGTCAGAGAAGGGTAACGTCAAATATTGCATTCTACCTTAAGAAATGCTTTATATATGAAATTTAAAAAGTTGGGGTTATTCAATTAAAATATGCAGAAGAGTAAGAGTATGTATACAAAGATATGTTCAAATAAATGACTACTTATCAATATATAATATATAATAAATATAAATATATAAAATAAATAAGTATCCCTGTAAGCAATGGCAATTTAATACGCCTCATTATCTTTACTCACACCAAGGAAGAATGATTGATTAATTATTGTATGTCATGTAACTAAAATTAATCTTGTACCACTTCTAAAAGGTCTGCTAGGAACGGTAATTAGTAATCCATTATAAACTCTTTTATTTATTAGCATAAAAGGCATATAATGATTTACCCCTCTCTTTTATAACAATGTCTAGCTGCAGAGAGTACAGTATTTGCGCACCTTAGAGGTTTACACAGCACAGAGGTCATGGGGTCATGTGGTCATGTGATGCGGGCCATTATCAGGATAAACGCTCTAGAACTCTGTACTTTGTGCTTTTCCTGTCCCTAATTTGTCTGCATTTCTCATGTCAGAGTTAACAAAGGCAATAAACCTATGTAAGGAGCATGTTTATCTGCATGGACATTGTTATCTATTTTTATTATAAAGCTAGGTACACACTACAGAATTTGCCACCAACTTTTTATGCCGATCGATTTTACATGCGATCGATGTTCCGATCGCTCGGTCCATGGACTGCATACACACTAGCCTTGTTTAGGACGATAAAGGGAAGAGCGGACGTCCCTTTAGCGACTTTTTACAGTCATGTTGTCGTGAGCAATGACTGTAATTTCGTACTGTTGTGGATCGGTCGGAAGTTTATACACACTACACAACGGAAACGAGATTGGAACGAAAATATTAAACGGTACGACTAACCAAATGAGGCGACAATCGTCCATTTGGGGCAGACTTTCGACCATCGTGTCGTGTGTACCCAGCTTAAATGATTGTCCTTGCCAGGTTTATATTTTTACTATCTGGGCCCCTGAACCATTATGGCCCCATCTGGGCCTATGCACCATCAGCATTTTGCAAAGATGAGCCTCATATTCAACACCACTAAGCCTATTCTCCCACTTGCTCCTTTTGTCTCTCATTACCCCCTCCCTTTAGAATGTAAGGTCTCATGCGTCACTGCAATCCTTCCTATGTCTCATGTCTGTCCAATCACCATCTTCCACCGATGAGCCCTATCACGGCTTATGCTGGATTGTGTCTGTATGCCATGAGATTTGTTCTGTTAATTGCATCCGTGCAATTATTATTCTGCTAAACTGTACCCATTGTTCTGCTTACCATTCATGTGTATAGAAATTATTAAGAGGTGGGGGGAGGGGCAATCTAGTCCATTCTTTAGCGGCCTGTTCGGTTGAGGGGCCCCTCCCTTGGGACCACTATTCCCTTCAAACCAAGCAATCTGGAACTGATATTGGTAACAACTAGAGATGCTCACTGACCCCTGTGAACTGGTTTTGGTTTTGGTTTTGGATCTGGATTACCTCCTGTTTTGGTTTTGGTTTTGGCAAAACCGCCCTCGTGTTTTTGTGTTTTGGTTTTGTATTTTTTAGAAAAAATCCTAAAATATGCTAAAATCACATAATTTTGCTCTTTAATTGTTCCTACATTATTATTAACCTCAATAACACTAATCTCAAGTCATATGCAGTCAATTTTGACCCCCTCACAGGTCACAATATTATTTTCATACGCTTTCGGACAAAGACTGCAGCGACCTGGCTGGATGGTAAGCGACAGAGCAATGACACAAACACACGGCAGTTCCTAGCACATCTAGGACACATTGGCACACAGCAGTGGAGAAAAGAAAAATGGTGCAAGATGGAATTGTCCTTGGGACCGCCCTCCTTCCCAAGATGGAATTGTCCTTGGGACCGCCCTCCCTCCCAAGATGGAATTGTCCTTGGGACCGCCCTCCCTCCCAAGATGGAATTGTCCTTGGGACCGCCCTCCTTCCCAAGATGGAATTGTCCTTGGGACCGCTCTCCCTCCCAAGATGGAATTGTCCTTGGGACCGCTCTCCCTCCCAAGATGGAATTGTTCTTGGGACCGCTCTCCCTCCCAAGATGGAATTGTCCTTGGGACCGCCCTCCCTCCTACTGACCGCTATGTTGAATCTTAAAAAGGAATCCAAAACTCGCGAGATCTGAGATTCAACGACGTTTTGCTTTGTTTTCAATTCCGAGGGTGCGCGAAAGTACCGAGCCAGCTCGGTTCGGTACTCGGATCTGCTAAGTTCTGGTATGATCGGTTCTCAGGGAACCGAACCTGAGCATATCTAGTACCAACGCAACTTGCTAGGGAAAATCCTGCAGATTGTTAATTTAGTCCTTCCAGGAGAGTGTCCCCATTGGATTGACCTTTTAACTCTTTCCTTTTCCACATTGGTAGGCTTAGAGGCAACATTGGTTAGGAATCGGATCACATCCAATCCTTCTATTTAACAGGTTCCTGCCACACACAAAAGGCCTTGGCCTTTGCCGATCACCTCCTCGGCTCTCTCCAAGGCAGGGCAGAGCCAACACACCAGCTGGAAGGAGCCAATATTTCAAAAGGCAAAAAATCCTACAGCCAGTGACAGCTAAATCATATTTTCATGTTGTAACAACAAGTTGGAGTTGTGGCAAAGTAATTTTGACGCGGGGGACGGAGTCAAAATCACCGTAAATCGCTTCATGGAGGCTCCCATCCTAGTCTGCTCTTCTACTCAGAAATCGGGAGTCTCCCGGACATCCGGGAGAGTGGGCAAATATGATATATTTTTCAAAGTTGCTGCATTATTACACACAGAAGTCAATATCATTTCTGTCCCCAGATTTACGTCTGCAAAACTAGCAACTTTGAAAATCTGTGGCTTTTTGTAGAGATCACTGAGGGCTATATTTAAACAGCAGTTAGTTTAAATATTGTGTGAGTATTGGCTAATCAGCTTATGCCACAAACATTAGATCTCTATAGTGTTCAAAGTAGAGATGGTCACTGACCCCCGTGTTTTGGTTTTGGATTCGGTTTTGGATCTGGATTACCGTCGTGTTTTGGTTTTGGTTTTGGTTTTGCAAAACCGCCATTGCGTGTTTTGGTTTTGGTTTTGGTTTTGTTTGGTTTTGTTTTGCTATTTTGTTCGAAAATACATGTTTTTGTGCCTAAAATAACCCAATTTAGTGCTCCAACTGTTTTAGAGATAAGTAATCTAATTGTTGAGGTAATAAATCATCCAAAAAAACTGTTTAATTCTTCGTTGGTAGGCCTTCATTTATTCTACACACAAAACAGATTGTCTTCCTCTCCATCTATGCATATTGGCAATGCAGCCATCGTCTTTGGATGTATATTACACCCTACACTTATAGTTAAATATGTAAAGAAATGGAAAAAGACAGTTTGCTTTCTGTCTCTATAGGCCCCCCTCCACTTTTTTAAAAAAACAAAAAATTCAGCCATTATAGACTGTAAAATATTAATTGACATGGAAAGAGCCAGTTTGGTTTCTGTCTCTCTAGGCCCCCCTCCACTTGTATAAAATACCAAAAAATCCAGCCGTTATAGACTGTACAATATTAATTGACATGGAGAAAGCCAGTTTGGTTTCTGTCTCTCTAGGCCCCCCTCCACTTGTATAAAATACTAATAAATTCAGCCGTTATATACTGTACAATATAAATTGAAATGGACAAAGGCAGTTTGGTATCTGTCTGCATCAGATCCTCTCTTCACTAGGAGTAAAATAGAAAACTATTCAGCCGTTATATAATCTAGAATATAAATAGAAATTGAGAAAGGCAATTTGGTATCTGTCTGCATCATAATCATCAACATCATCATTAGCGCCCTCGTCGCCTACACAAATCTCCCCCTCATCCTCTTCTAATTCCAAAGTGGCATCCTTAATTTGGGTATCACCGGCTACACTCGGGCTATTAAGGCACACATCAGCAGAATGCTCACGATTGGACATCCCACTGTTGGATGGACTCTCCACAGGGATTGTTGTCATTTGTGAATCAGAGCAAATATTCTCCTGTAATGCCTCACTGTTATCTTGCAGCTCGGCTTTGATGCGTAACAGTAGTTGTGCACCAATTGTAGGCTGGGTAACTTTTTGGGATCTGCCACTAATACCCAAAGGTGAAGGCCTCATTCTCTCTTTGCCACTGCGTGTGTAGAATGGCATGCTTGCAATTTTTTTTTTATTGTCACTTAACTTTTGCTCAGTTACACTTCTTTTTCGCTTCAATACAGTAAATTTTTTTTGGGTTTTTGTTTTTTGCACTAATTTGGAAACACTCTGTTGTTTGACATCGCCTTGGCCAGATGACGTACTGGGAACACTAACATCAGGACTGGTGACAGAACCTGGTTGCTCATTCAGATCATATGTGGACTGCTTTGAATCCATTCTGAGCGTAAACCACTGGGGAGTGCTAAATATTATTCGGTAGATACTGCTGACAGATATGACTTTTGACAGCCAGAAATATTAATGCACAATTAGGGAGGACACCCCAAAAGCACTGAGGAGTGCTAAAAATTATTTAGTAGATACTGCTGACAGATATGACTTTTGACAGCCAGAAATATTAATGCACAATTAGGGAGGTCACCCCAAAAGCACTGAGGAGTGCTAAAAATTATTTAGTAGATACTGCTGACAGATATGACTTTTGACAGCCAGAAATATTAATGCACAATTAGGGAGGACACCCTAAAAGCACTGAGGAGTGCTAAAAATTATTTAGTAGATACTGCTGACAGATATGACTTTTGACAGCCAGAAATATTAATGCACAATTAGGGAGGACACCCCAAAAGCACTGAGGAGTGCTAAAAATTATTTAGTAGATACTGCTGACAGATATGACTTTTGACAGCCAGAAATATTTATGCACAATTATGGGGGACACCCCAAAAGTGCTGGGGAGTGCCAAATATGAAGAAAAAATAATAAACCTCTATCCTCCTCTCTGCACTAGCGATTTTGGTTAGAGCAATTGCAAGAACAATATTGTATTCTCTGTCCCTGCTCTAATTAGCCTATGACTACACCCTGCTCTCTCCCTCTGTCAAATGGCGATGGATTGCTGTGGAGGCGTGTATTTATAAAGTTGAAGTATCGCGAGAACCGAGCCCCGAGATCCGACGACGTCACAATGACGTTCGGCCTCGATTTGGATTCGGAACGGGCGGGAGAGTACCGAGCTGCTCAGCTCGGTACTCGGATACCCAAAGTTCGGGTGGGTTCGGTTCTCGGAGAACCGGACCCGCCCATCTCTAGTTCAAAGGCTGTTCTGGCACTTTTAAATAGCAATACTGTACATTTCAAGTGTCTCATGTAAAACAAATATTTAGAAAATCAGCTGTCTGGGTAATTCTTAGAAGGAAATTTCCACATAAATCATCAACTACACATCAAGCATCTACATTCCTATTGAGATCACAGAAGAATGTAATTATTGACCTGTTAATTCAAACACATTTACAGAACCTTCTTTAGTTCCCCTGCCAAAAAAATCTACACAAAGTAAAAACCTGGCACCAGGCAGAAGACATTAAATATAAGAGCTTATCTTAAAGTGGACCAGATTGTAAACGTCCGTGAGTTTATTAGGTAACAGAACGGGTTTTTTTAAACATTCCGAGGATTTGGAATCCAAGGATTCTGTTTAGTTGTTAGAAGCTGATTTACCAATTGGTGAAAAACTCTATTCCTGGCTTTTCTCGTTTCACCCAATGCCCAAGGTTTCCTTTCAGCGAAAGTGGGGAGGACACTAAACTCCACCAAGAGGAATAGAAGTAATTCTAAAGTAGGTTGGATTTGAAGGTAACTTTTTTACGGTATTAATAATACATGGTGGCCAAGTGGTTAGCACTTCTGCCTCACAGCGCTGGGGTCATGAGTTCAATTCCCAACCATGGCCTTATCTGTGTGGAGTTTGTATGTTCTCCCCCCGTGTTTGCGTGGGTTTCTTCTGGGTACTCCGGTTTCCTCCCACACTCGAAAAACATACTAGTAGGTTAATTGGCTGCTATCAAAATTGACCCTAGTCTCTCTGTCTGTCTGTGTGTGTATGTTAGGGAATTTAGACTATAAGCTCCAATGGGGCAGTGATTGACGTGAATGAGTTCTCTGTACAGTGCTGCGGAATCAGTGGCGCTACATAAATAAATGGTGATGATGATGATACACATTAACCAAGAGATCCACCGGTCCGCAAATGTAGGCACAGATTCATTTTTATGGAGGTATTTTCAACTATCACCAACTAGGCCTTCATCATCATCATCAACATTTATTTATATAGCGCCAGCAAATCCCGTAGCGCTTTACAATTGGGAACAAACATTAATAAGACAATACTGGGTAATACATACAGACAGAGAGGTAAGAGAACCCTGCTCGCAAGCTTACAATCTATAGGACAATGGGAATTTGAAACACAAGGGCATGTGCTACATCATATTGCACAATGGACCAGCTAGAATGCAAAGGTAAAAGTAGTGAGTGGGCTGTGTGTGTTGCAATGTTGGTCAAGGAGTTGTTGTCTTGCGTTAGCTGTGTAGAGGGTGGTAATAGGGTAATCTAGGGAAATTAAGATGGTGGTTGAAGAATATCATAACCTTGTCTGAAGAGCTGGGGTTTCAGTGAACGCTTGAAGGTTTGAAGACTAGAGGAAAGTCCTACTGTGCGAGGGAGGGAATTCCACAAAGTGGGTGCAGCCCGGAAAAAATCCTGTAACCAAGAGCACTTTGAAGTGCGCTAGATGGACAAGACACTTGTTAGGTTGAGAAGACAGTTGCAGAGATACAGACCAGATTATCCAATAGGCGTACTAGGCTACAGTCTAGGGCGGAATGCTTTTTTTTTGGTGGGGGCTGTGCAACAGATTTGGAGACTGAAATTCATTCTAAATTATAAGAGAATAGTTGTTCTCCAAAGTGAAAAGAAAACATGAAAGAAAAATGTATCAAGGTGTTGTACTGCTCTACACTTCTGATTTTAATGGAAATTAAATGATGCACTAAGATTGCCATTTACCACAAACACGATCATAACGTGCTCATACCTACACACATACTAATGTATTCAACATAGACAAAAAGTACGAAAGTGATACAAGGAATAAAACCAGTCCTGTTGTCCCATCACTATCATGATTAACTGTAAACATAAGTGAGGTTCAAGCAACAAGTATTTTAGGAGAAGAATAGAAAAGCTCACATTAATAAAGGGGATGGTCCGACAGTGATAGTAGGCAGGAATTTGAAATTAAGTTTTCATATTTTCCACTATACGCATTTCCATCCGCAGAAGGTTGTTTCTCAGAATTAAATGCTCTGTGTATCCACACCTTCTGCGGTTAGTAAATGAGCCTTATTGACTAAGAAATATATGTCCTGCTTAGAGTAAGTGTAAACATCATGCACTTTTGGATGGTCAGACAGGGTTAGAAAAATACAACAACAATTGTCTTACATATTACAGCATTATGATTCTTGCACACAAAACACCATCATCCTAAATTTAATGCATACAATTATATAATTGACAATTGATTGTTTATTTAATAAGGTAAAAAAATTATATGTTATATACAGGTGAAGGAGTCTTTATTGTAACATTTAACTCGCTTGGTTTGCCAAATTAGCACCAAATAGACAGATCATTATTACACTTGTTCCACTGAGGTTAGTGGGGATGATTGTGACATCTTGCGACACAACCAGGGTGTGTGTTTTTCTTTTGTGCTGTGTTTCCTTGGTTAGTCTGTTCTTTATTGTTTGCAGGTATGAGGTTACAGGAGGTTGTCACTGTTGTCAATTAAGAGGTTCATTCTGAGATTAGATGTTCTTCTCAGATAACAACACGCCGGAGGGGAGGAGCCTCCGAGCACAGCACATGATATAAACAGAGGTAAGCAGGGCTTACTTATGCAACATTCATTTATGCAGTAGAACCTCTTGTTTATGATTTCCGGGTACCAGAGACAAATTGCTGGACAGGGTAACATGCAGGAAAAGAAAAATACAAATAAATAACCTTTGAATCATTTATATTCTTATTACAGATGCGAAGCTATAATCATATTTTTTTAAAAATCACTTGTAACCTTCATTAATCAAAAATATTGGCAAAGCAACTGAGTATTACTAACCTGTCTCTGTGATTTCATTATTATTATTATCTTTGACTTATAAGGCGTCACAAAGGGTCCGCAGCGCCGTACATTACATATACAGAAAACAGAACCTAGACACAACATGATACAAAAATATATACAAACACAGGTGACAGGGTAAAGCAAATCAGATTATATCTGGGACAGATAGTGAAAGGGATGGTAGAAATCAGCGAGAAGAAGGCTGAAGCTTAAGAAAACAGGGAAAATAGGGCTAGGGAAGCAGGCCAAGAGGTACAGAGGGTGAAGGAACAGTAGAAGGAGCACACGAGGAAAGAGGGCCCTGCTCATGAGAGCTTACATCCTAAGGGAAAGGGGAGACACAAATAGGGTGGTACTAACTGGGGGAGAGAGCCAGGACAAGGGAGTTAGGAGGAGGACTGATAGACTTGAATAAAGAAGTGAGTCTTATCTTAATGGCACGCTTGAAGCCTTTGAGAGTAGATGCTAACCTGATGGAACGTGGAAGATCGTTCCACAGCAGGGGAGCAGCCCGGGCAAAGTCCTGAAGACAAGAGTTAGAGGAGGTGATCAGTGAAGCAGTGAGGCGGTGGTCACAGGCAGAGCGGAGGGGGCGGGTAGGAGTGTAGGTAGAGATGAGATTGGAGATGTAGGGAGGGGAAGATTGACTAAGAGCTTTAAATGTGAGGGTGAGGAGTTTAAATTTAATTCTGTAGGATATGGGGAGCCAATGTAATGACTGTTGGAGGGAGACTGCAGAGACAGAGCGGCGGGAGAGAAAAATGAGGCGGGCAGCAGCATTGAGGATAGGCTTAAGAGGGTCAAGGCGAGAATCAGGTAGGCCAGAGAGAAGGAGGTGATGCTGGACTGGAGTGGTAAGAGTTAACGTCACCAGACCAGCCTCCGTAGTTGTGCGCATGCAAGAGCCCGTTTTCCGGGCCGCACATGCAGCTGAATGCCCAAATGTACGCTTTCAGTTCCATTTGCTAAAAAAACAACAATTATATAAAGTATTTAAAACTATACTGCATTTATCAACATGGTTTAATGTAATAATTCAATTAATGCTGTTTTGACATTACCGCAATGAAAAATGCTTTATTTTTTAAAGCTTTCAATCTATTAATGCAGTGTTTCTCAACTCCAGTCCTCAGGACCCCCTAGCAGTACATGTTTTCCATATCTCCTTGCTGGAGCACAGGTGTATTCATTACTGACTGACACAGTGTAGCAGGTGGTATAATTATTTCACTGGTCACCTGGTAATCCTGCACTGTTAGTGTGTCCTGAGGACTAGTGTTGAGAAACACTGGGTTAACGCCATCGGGGGTAAACAGAACAGGTATCATGATGGTACAAGTCACGATATGTGTTAAATAGACTTCCCCATGAAACTGCAAATGGGAAATCCCTGACAAAACTTGTGTCATCTCCAGGGGAAACCCCTTTGATGTCTAGGGTGTTGCAATATTGCATCCTATAGTAGTGTTCACGTGAGATATGGCTCTTTGCCTTCTTATGATATGATAATAGAATGATGTCAAATTGCTCAAAAATCTCACAATACAGCGAGTTGCAGTAATCAGCCTGTGTTCATCAATGTTCTACAACTTTATTGTAATGTTGGATACATGGGTAGTTCAGTATTGTACTTTGTCTGCTTGTCTCTCTGCCCTTGTCAGTTAATGTACTGTACATAATGTACAGTATTTGCATATTGTAATATATAAATGCAAATCAATAGGACATGGGCAAACAGCAATCTTCTGCATACATTATAGAATAAGTGTGTTCTTGTGATTGTAGGGCTCAGGTGGGCTGCTAAAATATAATTACTAGGTAAAGCGGTGTAAATATCATGGGAAAATTAAAATACATTGCTACATAGAAATACATTGTAATATGGTAAGTTTCACAGACACCTCACATATTGGGGTACTCTGCTCCTTCCACTACATATGTCTTTTTCTTCTTGCCCCCATTCCCCTCCTCACATCCTGTCACTGCCCCGTCACATGCAGCCCTGTCCTCACTAACACATCACTCATCTCCTGATATACTCTGTGCTGCTGGGGGACCCTGCTCCTCCCACTATATAACTCTCAGTCTGTGGCTTCCTGCTGCCTCCATTCCCCTCCTTACATTATGTCACTGCCCCTGTCACATGCAGCCCTGCCCTCACAAATACACTATTGGACAGGTCACTGCCTCCGACAAGCTCACTACTCTCCTGCTGCTGTATTCCTTGATCTTGACGCTTTATGCTGTGAACATTCTGATGATCTGATTGGCTACACGTTTAGTCTCCTAAGGACACACAGACGAGCAGGATGCAAATTTAGTTTATAAGCTGCTGTCACCCTAGTCAAACACAGCTTAAAAAGTGTAAAACATAGATTCCTTGGCAAAAAAATTTAGGTAATATTCTCATTTTATTCCTCATTAAAAAATGACAACTGAGGACAGATCTCCTTTAACAAAACACAAAACAAATCATGTGACCTAAAATGCATGGTCCAGGTGAAATGTGTATTGTGTTATCAATTCAGTCCATTATTGGCATAACGCTTATGTTTTATAGCCCTGAGCTGTAGGAGTTTTCTCGAAATGTAGACAAACCTGCTATGCTGAAGAGACACAGAAATCAGTAATATGTTATTCTGTCGGTTTTAGACATGGTTTAAGAGAATAAAAAGTCTTGTCACAAAACAACATTCTTCTGATATGTATAGTCTGTAGGGTGCTTTGTCACTGAGGCACACGCACGCACAGTATATATTTGGGTTGTTAGTGGCATTTTCAAATAAGCTGATCATGGCCTACTTAGGGCTGGTTTTTCTTTGTTGCTAGCTAAGCATATAGGCCCTTATTTATTATAATATGAGATGTTGATAACAGGGCAAGTATTGTTCTATTGTTAAAAAAGCTTCCCCTAGGAAAGGCATAGGAAGCTATCACCGTCGAAAGCCGATTATATCCTACCGTACAATTAAGTGCTGCTGCCAGTGGTATCATTTAAATAATTTTAAAATGATTTTGATGGGACAAGTGGGCAGGACATTGATTGTAAACCGTACCCCTCACTTACAGTGGAGAACATCATTTTGTGGGTAGAACGATATGACTTCGGTCAATAGGAACCAGCGACATTTCTGCCACCTGCCTCAGTTATTTCACTAGTTCTTAGTAAATTGATAGGATACATTTTCACAATCATTAATGCAACTCACAAAAACGGTGGCTCCAAATGTGTGTAAGTGACGGGCATAATTAAAGTGCAAAAGGAAAGAGGAGATTGCCAAAGGTTATGCGTTTGGCAAGAAACAACTAATAATTTGGAGAAAATTAGGGACGGTCCCAACAGGGTCAGGGTGTTTCCAGAGGTCGGGCTTTGCACAGTGTTGGCCTGTGGGTGCTACAGAATGTAACGGGGACATTGTAGGTGTCACTCACCGGACTGTGAGTGCTTCTTCCCGGACATTTAGGAACCGTGGCCGTCCTCCATCCTGAGGGTCTGCGCATGCGCAGCCCTTTCTAATCCTTCAGTGTATGTCCCTTTAACTTAATTGGCAGATCAGGCAACACTCCCTATATTAAGCACCTGTGGTCAACACCACGGGGCCTGATCTTGGAGTCTCATTTCCCATGAGTCTCTGAAGGTGTTCCTGTGTTTCCTCGTGTATTCAGCGCTGCTGATTCCTGTGGTTTCCAAACCACTTCTACCTCTGTGGTTTCCAAACCACTTCTACCTCTGTGGTTCCCATACCACTTCTACCATCCTGTGTATCATCGTGACTGTTAGCTGATTCCTATCCGCTGCCTCCGTGCACTACAGTCTTCAGCCACTTCAACTCTACCATATATTATTGTGACTGTTAGCTGATTCCTATCCGCTGCCTCCGTGCACTACAGTCTTCAGCCACTTCAACTCTACCATATATTATTGTGACTGTTAGCTGATTCCTATCTGCTGCCTCCGTGCACTACAGCCTTCTATTCACATCCACTCACCTGTTCATCATCGAGACTGTTAGCTGATTCCCATCCGCTGCCTCCGTGCACTACAGTCTTCAACCTGCAACTCGTCTGTGTTTCATCATCGTGACTGTTAGCTGATTCCTATCCGCTGCCTCTGTGCACTTCAGTCTTCAGCTCATCTCATCTCTCCCGTGTTTCCTCGAGACTGCTGCTATTATTGCTATCCGCTACTCTCCGTGATCAACAGTTCCAGGTCTACTCTGCGCTCCCGTGTTCCATCACTATTTGCACCTGCTGGTTGCTACTGGTTACCTCCGTGTGTCCGCAGAGTCCTGCTGCTGCTGCTATCAGCGCTGATCGTCCATCTACTGCTGATCCGCTCTCCACGTCTTCCTGTGTGCCGCTGGCCTCTACCCACCTGTCAGCATTGGATTCGTGTCTCATCATTTATCCCTCTGCTAGACCATCACCATTCTCCGGGGTCCTCCAAGAGTCCGGTTCCACGCTCTACTGATTCCTGTGGATTCGTGTTCCTGTGGGTCTACTTACCTGTGCGCTGCACCGACTGACCCCCGCTTCATCTATCCAGGGACTTCTCATCCTGCCGGCCTCCTGCCGCTCAGGTATCTCTGCACTCCTGTCTGACTGCCTGCTTCTGAACCACGGTATGCATACTTCTCATTGACTGTGCTGGTGTATTGCATATCTTGCTGGACTGTGTTGGTTCTCCTCTGGAGTTTACTATCCGCTGAGTCTATTGCCACCATTGACTGTATTATCTTGTGCCGGATTACTTCAAGAGACTTTCTGTATTTGCAGTGCTGTTCAGTCATTTATATATATATATTGTGCATATTACTGTGGATCGTGTTTAAGGTGCCGTGTATATC
Source organism: Mixophyes fleayi (assembly GCF_038048845.1). Lineage (NCBI taxonomy): Eukaryota > Metazoa > Chordata > Amphibia > Anura > Limnodynastidae > Mixophyes > Mixophyes fleayi. Next base: position 80,887,347 of record NC_134412.1, read on the forward strand.
CTGTGTTGCAGTCTCTCCCCGTGCACCTCCTCACCTATATATATTCAGTGGTACAACTTGCTAGCGGCAGACCACTGATCCCTGTTCCTGTATCACCTGTTCCATTCCTCTCACATAGCAGTGGTACAACTTGCTACCGCAGACCACTGACTTCCCGGATACCTCCACTTGGATTCCATTCCTTCACTCAGACAGCGGTACAACTTGCTATCCGCAGACCGCTGACTCTCATCACTTCCTCGTTGCTGTTGGACATTCCTCCTCACTATAGCAGTGGTACAACTTGCTATCGCAGACCACTGACTACCTTCACGTGTCCTTGTCCATACAGTTCCTCGTGTATTATTACCTCCATATTACCAGTGCTGCTAGTCATAGACTTTCCTGAGCATCTCATCATCTGCTATTTCCTGTTCCGTGATCACCCTGCTACCAGAGTACCATATTACCACCTACATTGCTCTGGTAAGCCTACCACCTGGTGATCCCTGGGTAAAGACTCCTAGTGCCCGTGACAGTAAGATCAGGCCATGACAGACCCAGATACGGAACCTACCGCCAAAGAGATGCTGCAGCATCTGGTCAGCCGTGTGGAGCAACAGGATGCCCGCCAACAGCTGTTACTTCAGTGTTATCAATCATTAACCTCCCAAGGAACATCTGGACAGACTGTGACAGCTACTATTGAGGCTCCTGTGCTTTCCTCCGTTTCCCCAGTGCCATCCCAGGTGTCTATAGCTTCCACGCTTCACCTGCCTACTCCGTCAAAGTACGATGGAGACCCCAAAACTTGTAGGGGTTTCCTTAATCAATGTTCAGTCCATTTTGAGCTCCAACCTCAAAATTTTTCTACCCATCGTTCCAGAGTGGCCTATCTTATCTCTTTGTTTTCTGGACAAGCCCTGGCTTGGGCCTCCCCTCTGTGGGAGAGAAACGACCCAATCCTACAAGATAGTGCCAAATTCATTTCTACATTCCGAAGTGTGTTCGATGAACCAGGTCGTGTGACCTCCGCTGCTTCCAGCATCCTCCGTTTGCGACAAGGATCTCATACAGTAGGCCAGTACGTCATTCAATTTAGGATCTTAGCCTCTGAACTTCAGTGGAACACTGAAGCACTAGTTGCCGCCTTCTGGCAGGGGCTCTCCGATAAAATTAAAGATGCACTGACTACCCAGGAGCTCCCTTCGTCACTTGAAGATTTGATCTCTCTTTGCCATCGTGTTGATATGAGATTTCGTGAAAGAGAAGCTGAGAAAACAACTTCTGCTAAAGCACCTCTTCGTTCAAACCCTCAATTTCGTCCAGTTTCACCCTCTGTGATTCCCATGGAGATAGGACGTTCCAAATTATCTTCAGAGGAGAGGAAACGAAGAGTAACGAATAGACTCTGTATCTATTGTGCTGATTCCACACATATGCTCAGCTCTTGCCCTAAGAGATCGGGAAATGCCAGGCCCTAACTAGTTCTGGAGAGGTGAAGTTAGGGTCCCTGGAGTCCTCTCCATCTTCTATGAAATCTAAAGTCTGCGCCTTTGATGTTACGATCTCCTTTGCTACCAAAGCCTTTGAGTCACAGGCATTGATTGATTCCGGAGCAGCAGGAAATTTTATTTCCAAATCATTAGTAAATCAATGGTCTCTACCAGTGATTACGTTAAAAACACCCATTACTGTGACGGCTATAGATGGATCACGTCTCATCAACGGTCTCATCACCCAGAGTACGTCTCCAGTAACACTTCAGATTGGTGTCCTGCACCATGAAGAAATATCGTTTTTAATCCTTCCCGTTACGACAAGTCCGATTGTCTTAGGCCTTCCATGGCTTCAGTGTCACTCTCCCCAGATTGACTGGCGTACTCCTCAAGTTACGTCTTGGGGGTCTGAATGTTACCATCGTTGCCTTTCCCAAGTTATTCCTCTCAAAGTACAGCAATCTTCCATCTCATCTTCCTCACCGGGACTCCCTCCTCAGTATGCTTCATTTACTGATGTGTTTGATAAAGCTCAGTCTGAACGTCTTCCTCCTCATCGTTCTTGGGATTGTCCGATCGACCTTCTACCTGGCAAGACTCCTCCCAGGGGTCGGGTCTATCCACTCTCGTTACCTGAGACTCAAGCTACATCTGAGTACATTCAGGAGAATCTCCAGCGTGGGTTTATTCGACCTTCCACCTCTCCCGCTGGAGCTGGGTTCTTCTTCGTCAAAAAGAAGGATGGATCATTACGCCCTTGCATAGATTTTCGTGGACTCAATGCCATTACTATCAAGAATCGGTATCCCATTCCGCTGATCACTGAGCTATTCGACCGCATCAAGGGAGCCCGTATTTTTACTAAATTGGATCTTCGTGGTGCCTACAATTTAATTAGAATCCGTTCCGGTGACGAATGGAAGACAGCGTTCAACACCAGAGACGGGCATTACGAATATCTGGTAATGCCCTTCGGGCTGTGTAATGCCCCCGCTGTCTTCCAAGGCTTCATCAATGAGATCTTTCGGGACTTATTATATGTATGTGTCGTTGTCTACCTGGACGACATATTGATCTTTTCACAGGACCTGCCTTCTCATCACCAACATGTGGCAGAAGTCCTCTCCAGGCTACGGAAAAATTCATTGTTCTGTAAATTAGAAAAATGTTCATTCGAGTTGCCCCAGATTCCATTCTTGGGTATATAGTTTCCGGAGTTGGCCTGAAGATGGATCCTGACAAGGTGAATGCTGTACTACATTGGCCCCAGCCAACTACTCTTCGTGCTATCCAGCGTTTTTTAGGTTTTGCCAATTACTATAGACGCTTCATTCAAGACTTTTCTTCCATTGCATCTCCTATTGTGGCCCTGACTCGGAAAGGGGCTAATACTAAGCAATGGTCATCTGAGGCTCTCCAAGCCTTTCAAGTTCTCAAAGAGTCCTTCTCTTCGGCTCCCATTCTTCGACAGCCTGATGTGACACTCCCCTTCTTCCTAGAAGTAGATGCCTCTAATGTGGGCTTAGGAGCCATTCTCTCCCAACGCTCAGAACAGCAAAAATTCCATCCTTGTGCCTTCTATTCTCGGGGTCTTCTGCCCGCAGAGAAGAATTATACTATCGGGGACAAGGAGTTGCTGGCTATCAAAGCTGCATTAGAGGAATGGAGATACTTACTGGAAGGAGCTCGCCATCCGGTGACGATCTTCACGGATCATAAGAACTTGTCATATCTTCAGTCTGCCCAATGCTTGAACCCTCGTCAAGCAAGATGGTCTCTGTTCTTTTCCCGTTTTGAATTAATTATAACCTTCAAACCAGCTGCTAAGAACAAAAAAGCTGACGCCTTATCTAGAGCTTTTGTGACGTCCTCTGATGTAGAAGAGGTTCCCAACCATACTATTCTAGACCCCAAATGTATCTCACTGGCTGCTTCATCCACCAAAATGCTACCATTTGGGAAGACCCTCGTGCCTCCCACTCTAAGGAGGAAAATCCTTTCGTGGTTCCATGCCTCTCGTTTTTCTGGACACGCCGGTGAACACAAGACTTTTGAGATTCTCTCTCGAAGTTACTGGTGGCCTTCAATGAGGAGAGACGTCAAAGAGTTCATTGCTTCCTGTGAGTTATGTTCCCAGTTCAAATCTTCCCGCAGAACTCCAGCAGGGTTGCTGCGACCACTACCCATTCCGTCCAAACCTTGGACCCATATTAGTATGGATTTCGTTACTGATTTACCACCTAGCAAGAATCATAATACTATTTGGGTGGTAGTAGACAGATTTTCGAAGATGGCTCATTTCGTCCCTCTGTCTGGTTTGCCTTCCTCGTCTATTCTGGCTGAACATTTCATTAAAGAAATCTTTCGTATCCATGGATGTCCGTCTGAGATTGTGTCAGATAGAGGAGTACAATTCGTTTCCAGATTCTGGCGAGCCCTTTGTAAAACCTTGGGCATACGATTAGCACTCTCATCTTCTTACCATCCGCAATCTAACGGACAAACTGAACGCGTCAATCAAGATCTTGAGACTTTTATAAGGATGTTCTCATCAGCCAATCAAGACAACTGGGTAGAATTGCTTCCTTGGGCTGAATTCGCCCATAACAACATGTACCATGAGTCATCATCCAAAACTCCATTCTTTGTGGTCTACGGTCACCATCCGTCTTTTCCGGAATTTCCTGCCCTCCCGCCCACCCAAGTTCCTGCTGTGGAGTCTGCTTGTCAGACCTTCAAAAATATCTGGTCTCAGGTTAAAACCTGTTTAAAGAAGACATCTAACAAATATAAGTCTTTCGCAGATAAAAAGAGGCGGGCTATTCCACCACTAAAAATTGGAGATCGTGTCTGGTTATCTACCAAAAATATTCGTTTGAAGGTTCCATCTATGAAATTCGCCCCTCGTTTTATTGGTCCATATAGGATCATTCAAGTAATCAATCCAGTATGTGTTAAACTTCTTCTTCCTAAGAATCTTCGGATTTCCAATGCCTTCCATGTGTCTTTACTCAAACCTCTTATCATCAACCGTTTCTCAACTCCTCCCTCAGCTCCGCTGCCAGTTCAAGTTCATCAGGAGGAGGATTTCGAGATTACTGAGGTATTGGATGCAAAAATTTCGCGAGGAGTCCTCCGTTTCCTCGTTCATTGGAAGGGCTTTGGTCCTGAGGAGCGCTCTTGGATCAAAGCTGAAGATCTTAATGCTCCTGCCCTTTTGAAGAAGTTTTATTCCAAAAATCCGGACAAGCCCGGTTCCAGGCGTTCTGTGCCCACCTTTAAAAGGGGGGGTACTGTCACTCACCGGACTGTGAGTGCTTCTTCCCGGACATTTAGGAACCGTGGCCGTCCTCCATCCTGAGGGTCTGCGCATGCGCAGCCCTTTCTAATCCTTCAGTGTATGTCCCTTTAACTTAATTGGCAGATCAGGCAACACTCCCTATATTAAGCACCTGTGGTCAACACCACGGGGCCTGATCTTGGAGTCTCATTTCCCATGAGTCTCTGAAGGTGTTCCTGTGTTTCCTCGTGTATTCAGCGCTGCTGATTCCTGTGGTTTCCAAACCACTTCTACCTCTGTGGTTTTCAAACCACTTCTACCTCTGTGGTTCCCATACCACTTCTACCATCCTGTGTATCATCGTGACTGTTAGCTGATTCCTATCCGCTGCCTCCGTGCACTACAGTCTTCAGCCACTTCAACTCTACCATATATTATTGTGACTGTTAGCTGATTCCTATCCGCTGCCTCCGTGCACTACAGTCTTCAGCCACTTCAACTCTACCATATATTATTGTGACTGTTAGCTGATTCCTATCCGCTGCCTCCGTGCACTACAGCCTTCTATTCACATCCACTCACCTGTTCATCATCGAGACTGTTAGCTGATTCCCATCCGCTGCCTCCGTGCACTACAGTCTTCAACCTGCAACTCGTCTGTGTTTCATCATCGTGACTGTTAGCTGATTCCTATCCGCTGCCTCTGTGCACTTCAGTCTTCAGCTCATCTCATCTCTCCCGTGTTTCCTCGAGACTGCTGCTATTATTGCTATCCGCTACTCTCCGTGATCAACAGTTCCAGGTCTACTCTGCGCTCCCGTGTTCCATCGCTATTTGCACCTGCTGGTTGCTACTGGTTACCTCCGTGTGTCCGCAGAGTCCTGCTGCTGCTGCTATCAGCGCTGATCGTCCATCTACTGCTGATCCGCTCTCCACGTCTTCCTGTGTGCCGCTGGCCTCTACCCACCTGTCAGCATTGGATTCGTGTCTCATCATTTATCCCTCTGCTAGACCATCACCATTCTCCGGGGTCCTCCAAGAGTCCGGTTCCACGCTCTACTGATTCCTGTGGATTCGTGTTCCTGTGGGTCTACTTACCTGTGCACTACACCGACTGACCCCCGCTTCATCTATCCAGGGACTTCTCATCCTGCCGGCCTCCTGCCGCTCAGGTATCTCTGCACTCCTGTCTGACTGCCTGCTTCTGAACCACGGTATGCATACTTCTCATTGACTGTGCTGGTGTATTGCATATCTTGCTGGACTGTGTTGGTTCTCCTCTGGAGTTTACTATCCGCTGAGTCTATTGCCACCATTGACTGTATTATCTTGTGCCGGATTACTTCAAGAGACTTTCTGTATTTGCAGTGCTGTTCAGTCATTCATATATATATATTGTGCATATTACTGTGGATCGTGTTTAAGGTGCCGTGTATATCCTGTGTTGCAGTCTCTCCCCGTGCACCTCCTCACCTATATATATTCAGTGGTACAACTTGCTAGCGGCAGACCACTGATCCCTGTTCCTGTATCACCTGTTCCATTCCTCTCACATAGCAGTGGTACAACTTGCTACCGCAGACCACTGACTTCCCGGATACCTCCACTTGGATTCCATTCCTTCACTCAGACAGCGGTACAACTTGCTATCCGCAGACCGCTGACTCTCATCACTTCCTCGTTGCTGTTGGACATTCCTCCTCACTATAGCAGTGGTACAACTTGCTATCGCAGACCACTGACTACCTTCACGTGTCCTTGTCCATACAGTTCCTCGTGTATTATTACCTCCATATTACCAGTGCTGCTAGTCATAGACTTTCCTGAGCATCTCATCATCTGCTATTTCCTGTTCCGTGATCACCCTGCTACCAGAGTACCATATTACCACCTACATTGCTCTGGTAAGCCTACCACCTGGTGATCCCTGGGTAAAGACTCCTAGTGCCCGTGACAGTAGGGAATAGCACCCCAGGAGAGAGCCCAGGGAGCTCAGGGAGGTAGCTGACGCAGGGCATATGTATGCTTACATACAAGACTTGGGGCTTAGGGAATTTAAGGGAAAGACATGGATGGATATGTAGATATATTTTCTTTACTTCGGCTTAAATGTTTGCACCTAGATTGAGTAGGGAGGGAGGAAAGCAGAAAAGAGGAAGCATTATAGAAAATATATTCTGTCCAGGTACATGGACACGATCAGAGATGACAATCAGGCTTTCAGTGGCCATGTTTGTTTGCGTTACGATGAGTAATTCTGGTAAGAAAGGGGCATTATTCCAAGTTGGACGTGGTCCCAAGAAAAGCACCCGGAAAGTTCAGGTAAATCCAACATTTGCCATTCCCGTAGCTCAACTCAGCAAATGAAGGTTTATAAATGATACGTGCTCAGTGTTTGTCACGATCCAGCACTAACCTAAACCTGCATGATGTGTGTGACAAAGGGTTAATCAAAAACAACCACCTGGTCTGTTTAAAATGATTAAAACCTTCCTTGCATATGCCCCACATTAGCTTTTGTTTATCAATTATGCCACCTTTTTTGTTAGAGCTGACACTATTAGAGATGAAATTTCTAAAATACAACACTCTCAATATTCTTGTCTGTAAGTACATTTACAATGGGAGTTTGGAGGTGAAGGTGGAAACTACACTCTATAGATTCAAGAAAGTGTTTTTGATAAGCACAGAAAACAAATTGGGCTAGATTTACTAAACTGCGAGTTTGAAAAAGTGGTGATGTTGCCTATAGCAACCAATCAGATTCTAGCTGTCATTTTGTAGAAGGTACTAAATATATGATAGCTAGAATCTGATTGGTTTCTATAGGCAACATCCCCACTTTTTCAAACCCGCAGCTTAGTAAATCTAGCCCATTGTCTTTGTAAGGGCACCCCCTTAGGGGAAGGTCCCCCAGAAGTATTTAGAATATCATCACAAAGAACTCAAGCCCTTGTTATGTGGATTATTATATACTGTTTATACAGTATCACGCTATGTTTGGTTTTTTCTTTTTCTTTCACATATGTATATTATTTTGTGAATGCACGAGTGCTATAGAAGAGAAGATGATACATCTTCGGTCACAAATATAAATATTTTTATGTTTAACACTCATTATATATGGTTGATACAAGATTATTAGGTTAAGTTTGATTAGGTGGTTATGTATAGAGAGGACTAAGTCCCTCTAGTTATACATATTTGTTCTTGAAGTACATTAACACTATTAGCACTTGAATTTTTAGTCATTCATTTCATATCACTGTTCTTTGGGGAAGTGTATATCCCTGTTGTGTTACATGTGGAAAGAAAATATTTATGTGGACAAATGTTTGCTTATAGGCTGTTTGACAGGCTGTCCAGCAGAGGATTAATATATGATCAATGAAATAATACCTGTTACATTTATGAGTACTGTTTCCCAGTACAACAATAGTGTGGTCAGAGACAGTGGTGAAACGTACTGACTGCATGCTTGATCTTAAAAAAATGTGGATCCTTCCCATCCCCCATAATTCCAATTTAGAACAATATAGAATTTCCAACTGGATGGAACATGCAATTCTTTTAGCCCTGACTGGTGGGTGGTGTGAGATTCCTGAATGACCCGATACATACCCAAATCTTCCCTTCCTACCCAGACCTACAGGCAAAATTTACCATTCCCATTAAAAACTTCTATCAATATTTACAGTTTAGGAATTTCCACCCTTCAGTCAAATTTAAAACGTCCAACATGCCCCTCACCACTTTTGAAAGCATGTGACTCTGTCATACCTTATATCTACAATACACCCTGAGCTTACAGCTCCAAGTGCATTCATCAACTATCCTCATTAACTAAACTGGTAATCAGATATTGCAGAGACCCTGGAACAGGACAAGTGAGCAGGCTTATAGGCGTTAAAATGATATAAAACGTCTGATATGTCATTGTGTGGCTCTGTCGACTGCACAATAAATAAACTTCTTAAAAAAAAAATACTAACCCTAAATACTAACCCTTTTGCAAGTCTCCGTCTGAGACGAAACGCGTTGGGTCCTTTTTGACACTTACTGGCATCCGTAGACAGGAAGTGTGTTTGCATCCCACTGTGGAATGCATCGCTTCTGCGGATCCACACATACAGGCGCGACCGTTGCCACTACTTGGCCCGCTCTGGAGTTTCTCTAGGAAGGAAATCAACGGACCTTATCGCATCTCCATCCAGCTATATTTCCACGCTAGTCTACCAACTTTCGTTACTGTAAAGAGACCTGATATCCATGTGACTTCATGCATTAGGGATTCTGCAACCAACTACATGTAGATTGATATTAATATTTCTGTTACATTATACACTGATACACCATCTAAAGCTATTATATGGTCAACTGTTGTATTATATGGTTCTATATTATTTAATATCAGGTTGACTATTCATCTTATTCTGCTCTATTATCACCTTGCGAGCGCAGTCGGCACTTATTTGTTTATATTGTAATATTTAACTTACCCTATGTAGTTCATTTCCTTAGAAAACAAAATAATACCAATGTGGGATAGTACGAATGTGGAATACTGTAGTCTGCCTCGATATCTAGCACATCCGTATTAATATTATTTTGTGAGTCATTTGGGACATGTCCCTGTAGAGTCAGATTACAATATGATCTTAACACTTGAGGATATGAAGTCTGTATGAAGCTATAATTTAATCATTTATAAATTTACAGAGTTGAAGTAAAAGTAAAAACTAGATTATTTAATAGATACATAAACAATCATATAAAACAATTCAAAATGGGGCCTGAAACAAATATAACATATATTTCACCACAAAGGGGGTATTCAATTATCCGCAAGGTTTTTCTTTCCCCACTGTGTGAAAAAAAAAAAAATCTCCCGCAGGTTTTTACCTTCAATAGCGACTGTTTTTAATTAGCACAGCGCGAAAACTCGTGCAATTCAATTGAAAATGAGGGAACGCTGCGCCCACGCGTTAATCATTGTGTTTGCGAGTTTTTAGGGGAGTTTTAACACGGTCATGTATAACACAAAAAAAAGGTTTTGCATATATTTTCATACATTAGATTGCATTACACATTGATAATATCTACATTACAGTACTTTCTTTAGTATATTTTTTTATTGAACTATTTTTTTGCCATAAAATCATCTATACCATGTCAAAACACATTACTACATTCATATTTGCACCAAAAATATACATAAATATAATTAATTAGTAATTTATTTATTTTCTTTTTTTAATGTTTTTTTTATTTCATTATTTTTTCACAAGAAAATCATCTTTTACATGTTAGACATTAGTGATAAACATAGTTTAACTTTTTTTCCACATTATTGTGTGATTTCAAATGCTTTTCAGAGGTTTTTTATTTTTAACACACCCCAAAGAGGTACGAGATAAAACAGCATATTTGCCTGTTTAACGCACCATATTAAAAAACAATTGAATAGCTTTTAACGCGGCTGCCTCTCGCACACCCTATACTTTCAATAGACCTTCTACTGGAGCGCGAGAGGACCGTTTCATGAAGAAAAAAACGTAGCGTTAAAAATGGAATTGAATCGTGGGTAAAGTTAATCCACTCGAAAATGATAAAAAAAAACAGCGTTAAAATGATGTAACGCGATCTAAAGAAAAAACTTGCGGGACAATTGAATACCCCCCAGAGAATTGAATAAAAAAATATAATAGAAATTTAATAGATTTCCAAATTATACTTCTAACAACATGCAAAAAAATAGTACTAAAAAGGAGAATTAAATTCTAGATAATGACATGTACATGGCAGCCACTTTAAGCCAATGTGCCACCCATTGGAATTTTTGTAAATCTTCCTGACATTAAAGCCTAGAACAGATCTGGCCATTTTCATTAGGAGACCCGAGAACCGCACACTGTAGGTGTTTTCCATTGGACTGTAGCTTTGCTATTCTGCAGCATTGGCAAAAATGCACTAAGATACTATGTATCACTTTTCAGTGAATATTTCATATTTGTTCATTTCAACCCCTGCTCCAGCTGAGCTCACAGTCTAAATTCTCTACCCAAACATTAGCCTGCTAGTATTGTTTCTGGATTGTGGGAGGAAGGTTAGGCAGCTGAAGGAAACCCAGCCAAACACAGTAAGTGTTGCCCTGATTGGATTGGGCCCCAGCGACTAGCTATTTTGCCACTTTGCCACTGTGTCACCCTATGTCTAAGAAGTTGGACAGGACTGTTACAGGAAATATTGTGTGTACATACGGGTATACGCACAATACTTTCATTTTGCATGCCTTAATCAGGTCATGTATGAACGATAATGTCTATGGAGATTTTACCTCCTCAAAGTTGGACAAATATGTTTTTTCGAAACAGAATAAGGAACCAAGTATAATAATAAAGATTTATATTGGACAGGAACATTTTTTTTGTGTGTTCTTGTCCATTGTAATGGAAAATCATTCATGTTTTTTTTAAGTTTAATAAAAAAATGCCTAAGTTCCTCCATACTTTGAGAGAAAGCATAAATAAATGTGTGTCTTACAAAAATAAAACAAAAAATATAACCAAACTAACTTTTCGTTGCAGAATAGGAGAAACAGAAGCTATATGCTGATAGCATTGCTGCCCAAAATTGGTCAAAAATGTAAACTAACAATGGAGGAGAAAACTAATAAAGGCCAATTGAAAAAAAAAAATTACTTGATCGTTATCTATCAGCGCATCTTAAGACCCTGTGATAGGTCCACTATGATTGCAATGATTAAGTATAGTGGCAGACTATCTCTTTGAGCAATATATACGATAATTTTCACAAACATTTTGTTAGTCGAAACAATACATTTATGATACCTGATTTTACTTCTGTGTTTCTTAGACTATATATGAAAGGGTTTAAGAGTGGAGCAATAACTGTATACATTAAAGAGACCGCTCTGTCTTGCTCCATTCCATAACTTGACTTGGGTCTAAAATACATAAAAATGACAGAACCATAAAATATAGTAATGACTATTACATGAGAAGTGCAGGTTGAGAAAGTTTTCTTCCTCCCAGAAGTTGAACGGATCTGGAGAATAGTTGAGATGATCCGAATGTAAGAAATCGTTGTTAGTATGAATGAAGAAATAACAACACAGCCGCCAACCACAAATATAACAAGTTCATTGGTCCAGGTGTCTTTACATGACAGCTCTAGAACTGGTGGAACGTCACAGAAGAAATGGTTTATTCGGTTAGGTCCACAAAACGGTAAAGAAAACGTGAAGGCTGTGTGTATTAAAGCATTTAGCGCACCAGCAAGCCATGATGCCACTATATGTTCAATGCAAACAATTTTATTCATTATGATAGTATATAATAGGGGGTGACAGATGGCGTTATACCGATCGTACGCCATAGCTGCTAGAATACAGCACTCGGTTCCACCCAACAGTAAGATACAATATATTTGTGTAGCACAACCATAGTAAGAGATCACTTTATGTTCTGATAACAAACCTGACAACATGTTGGGAACTGTAGAGGTGACATAAAATATTTCCAGAAAGGAGAAATTAGCAAGGTAGAAATACATAGGGGTGTGAAGCCTTGGACTTAGCGTGTAAGTGATGATTATAGACACATTTCCGCCCACAGTAACAATATAAATACAAAGAAATAATGGAAAAAGCAAAAGTTGTAGAGAATGTAAATTGGAGAATCCCAGAAGAATAAATTCTGTTGGAATGGTCTGATTTACATTCATGTTAGAAAATAATTCTGCTAAACTGGAAAATTTAGAACAAGAAAAACAGATGGTACTATGAGTATACTGCATTTCTGAGTCCAATTTTAAAATTGTACCATTCAGAGTTTTTTCTGGTTATTTATAGATTATTGTAATATGTCTGATACGTTAATCATGTTTTTGTGTCAACAAAAGCTGCAGTTCTTTCAATAACTACCAAATGACACAGCACTGGGGTCATGAGTTCAATTCCCGACCATGGGCTTATATATGTGGAGTTTGTATGTTCTCCCCGTGTTTGCATGGGTTTCCTCCGGGTGCTCCGGTTTCCTCCCACACTCCAAAAACCTGCTAGTAAGTTTATTGGCTGCTATCAAAATTGACCCTAGCCTCTCATTCTCTCTGTCTGTCTGTCTGTCTGTGTCTATGTTAGGGAATTTAGACTGTAAGCTCTAATGGGGCAGGGACTGATGTGAATGAGTTCTCTGTACAGCGCTGCGGAATCAGTGGCGCTATATAAATAAATGGTGATGATGATGATGATATGACTAAAGACAAACTTATACACTGGTCTGCACACACCACGGTGTAATATTAGTGCTATGTGTGTGATAAAATGTCTTGCACAAATGTAGAATAAACCTGGATCTTATACATATCTTCGGGGCATAAGTTTTCAGTACTAAAAAAAATTGTCTTCAGGTCTTACACCTCTGCGCTTGGCTTTGTACTGTAAATCTTTTGGGAGGGGCAAATGATTGATCTAGATCCGGGTGGGGAGGGGTATTGATATGATCTGTATATTTATAAGCACTCTAAATTCCAAAATATTAATAATATTCCAAATATTAGACATTGTCATATGCATGTGACATTTAAATAATCTACAGGACAAACTTCAGCATGATGTAGAGTTGTATTGTAAGTGCATTGATGCATTTTGGTGCAGAATTGGTAAACTGCATGTGTGCATGAATTGCATACGTATTTAGCAATATTTTGCAGCCTCTTGCACTTGGATAGATGGATCAGTGACATTAACAGGCAAGTAGAGTACTGTACGGGTGTGCACACGCAGAGATATGTCTTATTCTGAGTTACACGAACACTGAAATTTGTTGAATGATGAGATGCAAATTTTGCACCTACATAAACCTGGTAGATGATGATGATGATGATGATTAGTATATCTTTGTTCTGGATACTTCTATATGTTAGATTTAAGGCTGCACTTATCTTAGGACCAGAAATACAGACATGGAAATTGTGCAGACGTAACTTTGCTCTAACACAAATGCTGCATATTTTCATTTAATTCTAAATCAGGTAGGTCCTTGGTGTCTATTTTATGGGTTATTGTCCATTTGTGCTTTACATTTATTAACTAACCCTCAACTACATCAAATTGAAATAAAATCTGCAGCCTCGTTTATTGCAATAAAATCAATGTCTTAAGTAGGTCTGACAATAAAGGGGGTATTCAATTGACCGCAAGATTTTTTTTAAGACCGCGTTAAGTCATTCAAACATTTTCAAGATTTAATTCCATTTTTAACGCTCCGGGTTTTTTTTAACAAACGGTCCTCTCGCGTTACAGTAGGAGGTCTATTGAAAGTATAGGGTGTGCGAGAGGCAGGCGCGTTAAACAGGCCAATATGCTGTTTTCTCTCGCACCTCTTTGGGGTGTTATAAAAATAAAAAACCTCTGAAAACTATTTGAAATCATATAATAATGAGAAAAAAAAAGATAAACTATGTTTATCACTAATGCCTAACATGTAAAAGTTGATTTTCTTTCAAAATATAATGAAATAAAAAAAACATAAAAAAATAAAAATCACTAATTAATATATTTATGTATGTTTTTGGTACAAATATGTTTGTACTAATGTGTTTTAACATGCTATAGATGATTCTATAGTAAAAAAAATAGTTAAATAAAAAAATATGCTAATGAAGGTACTGTAATGTAAATATTATCAACTAGAATCATTGTGTAATGCAATAAAATGTATGAAAATGTATGCCAGTCCTTTTTTGTGTGTTATACATGATCGCGTCAAAACTCCCCTTCACGCCCCTAAAAACTCACAAACACAATGATTAACACGCGGGGGCAGCGTTCCCTCTTTCCCAATTGAATTGCACGAGTTTTCACGCTGCGTTAACTAGAAACGGTCGTTATAGCAGTTAAAAACCCGCGGGTGTTTTTTTTGTTTTTTTTTTACCGTGGCGTGAAAAAAAAAAACTCGTGGTCAATTGAATACCCCCTAAGTGACTCTAAAATCTGTAATAACATAACTGACTTAGATATGTCTACAAGTAAAAGAAAAATGCATAAAGTTTTAAGCTTGATACATAGAAATAAATAGAACCTATAGCAAGTACGAGACTATAAATAACTTACTGTATATTTTAAGACATTAATATTATTTGCACAGGAACTGAATACCCCAATATCCTGAAGTATCTTTGTAACATTTAAGCTGTGTATATATGGTCAATTGAAAGAACAGACAATTGATTCACAAATACAAATAATTTTCTTGTCTCTTCACAAAGATCAGGAGCCATTCTGGTAGCAAAATGTTTGTTGTATTGGCTGTGTGTTGGTGTGTTGTTAAATAATTACAATTTGCTCTGAAGTGTAAATCAAAAAGCTCATACAGGCTGGAGACAATAGCATTTCATGGCTATATAATGGTTTGTAAATCACTAGAGACTAATCTCTGGAGTAACTAAAATTATGTTGCTCTGCTATGTTAGAATAAAAATAGCCTACATATGATTATAGTTTGTGAACTTCACAAACACAACTATAAACCTTTCAAAGTAAACCTTTTAGTAAGTGCAGTGCAAAATGTTCTAATATAGCTGTCTTTATGTTGAGTAGTACTTGTGCACAAAAGAGTATTTACAACAGACGAAGTAGAATTCAGGGGCAAGCAGAAGATTTTAAATGAGGGATTACAAATGTAAAAAGTATAGTAGAATGGAAGCTATCACATGGGAGAACACTTAGGGCTAGATTTACTAAGCTGCGGGTTTGAAAAAGTGGGGATGTTGCCTATAGCAACCAATCAGATTCTAGCTTTCATTTTGTAGAAGGTACTTAATAAATGAAAGCTAGAATCTGATTGGTTGCTATAGGCAACAACCCCACTTTTTCAAACCCGCAGCTTAGTAAATCTAGCCCTTAGTTTGCATGGGTGCAATTCTACACTTAATTTTGTAAAAGGCCATTTCATAGTTTGATATATGACATGTGGTATTGTATTATACTTACACTGTCCTATATAGACTACTGTCATGGCCAAATGTTTTTTGGAGCATGATGTAAATATCGTTTTTCACAAAGTTTGCTGTTTCAGTGTTTTTAGACATTTTTGTCATATGTTGCTATGGTATACTGAAGTAAAGTTACAAGCATTTCATAAATGTCAAAGGCTTTTGTTGACAATTGCATTAAGTTTATGCAAAGAGTCAATTTTTACAGTGTTGACCCTTCTTTTTGAAGACCTCTGCAATTCGCCCTGGCGTGCTGTCAATCAACTTCTGGGCCACATACTGACTGATGGCCGCCCATTCTTACCTAATCAATGCTTAGAGTTTGTTAGAATTTGTGGGGGGGGGGGGGGGTTTGTCCACCCGCCTCTTGAGGATTGACCACAAGTTTTCAAAGGGATTAAGTTCTGGGGAGT
Organism: Mixophyes fleayi; assembly: GCF_038048845.1. Taxonomy (NCBI): domain Eukaryota; kingdom Metazoa; phylum Chordata; class Amphibia; order Anura; family Limnodynastidae; genus Mixophyes; species Mixophyes fleayi. The sequence goes on from NC_134412.1 coordinate 80,903,534, forward strand.
TTCCTTACTATGGACCCAAAATTTCTATGTTTTGATCCTCAAGCCACTTAGTTATCACTTTTGCCTCATGGCAAGGTGCTCCATCATACTGGAAAAAGGCATTCTTCATCACCAAACTGTTCTTGGATGGTTGGAGAAGTTTCTCTTGGACAATGTTTTGGTACCATTCTTTATTCATGGCTGTGTTCTTAGGCAAAATTATGAGTGATCCTATTCCCTTGGCTGAGAAGCAACCTCACAAATGAATGATCTCAGGATACTTTACTGTTGGCATGACACAGGACTGATGGTAGCGCTCACCTTTCCGTCTCCGTACAAGCGTATTTCCAGATGCAATCATTCTGAAAGGGAATTCATCAGAGGAAATGACTTTACCCCAGTCCTCAGCAGTCCAATCCCTGTACCTTTTGCAGAATATCAGTCTGTCCCTGATGGTTTTCCTGGAGAGAAGTAGCTTCTTTGTTGGCCTTCTTGACACCAGGCCATCCTCCAAAAATCTTGGCCTCACTGTGTGTGCAGATGCACTCACACCTGCCTGCTGCCATTCCTGAGCAAGCTCTGACTGGTGGTGCCCCGATCCCACAGCTGAATCAATTTTAGGAGTCCTGGCAATTGCTGGACATTCTTGGGCGCCCTGAAGCCTTCTTAACAACTATTGAACCTTTCTCCTTGAAGTTCTTGATAATACGACAAATGGTTGATTTAGATGCTGTCATAAACATAGGGAACTTACAGTTATTTATAAGGGATGAATCATTACTGCAGTGTAAATATGTTATAGCAAATGAATCCATTAATAATTTCACCTACTAAAGTGTAAAATGTGAAGACAAAGTCTGATGTAAATGTATTTGATGGCTTTGCACATTCCAGTATGAGAAGATAGGAGTGTCAACTGTGGCAGCTTCAAAGAGCTCTTGCTGTGAGATATATCCTGACACAAGTTAGTTTTTGGACTCCTAACTAGACTTTGTGCAGCCGGTCGCAGCTGGACATCCTTGCAGCCCAAGGCAGCATTGTGAAGGCCTATACAGGTATATAGATATATGAGCTTCAAAGGAAAATGTCTTCATAACTCATATTTTAGGGGATCCGGGTGATACTCTATACTGAGGAACAGAAATCACACCAGGGTTGTGAAAGACAGGCTCGGGTGGTATCCGGAAACAGATAAAATCACATATCTTTGGAAAAGGTGTATCACATTGTCAAAATTTCATCATGTTTGGTATCAAAAGATGGACAGAGTCATAGGGGATTTATTAATGATAAAATTGGATCTGTGTGATGCTCCACAGAAAAGTTAGGTCACATAGTAGAATTGGTTAGTAAATCAGACAACATGCAAATAGGTGATTGAAAAAAGTGTCACAGGCCACAACCCCCTGGGGGTAGAAAAAAGTGTGGAAGTGTCTTTAAAAAACTGAGACCAGATACAGGAAAGGGTCAGACTTCGGGAAATCAATTCACATTGATAAGCTGTCCATCTTCCTTGCCAATTTCTCATGGCACAGAGTATGCAATTCATGTAAGTGACACTCTGAAGGTAACCCCTTTTATTTGAAACTATTTTACTTGTGTATGTCAAGCAATTGTTTATTCATTATTTTTTTTTTATATCTGTATGCCCTGTACTTTTGTATATTAAATCTATCTACTATATAAAAGCCTAGTGGCGTGTGTGAAAAAAAAACCCCAAGCTGCAGCGCCACCTGCTGGGCAGAGTTATACACTGACCTATATATTTATTGAAGGAGAAGTGACAGTTGGGAGTGGTTGGTGGTTGCCGGGGGGGGACAGTGGGGAGTTTTTAACACCTTAAGTAGCTTGATTTGACTAGAATGCATGAGTATCATGCACGGGTTAACTGACCTACTAAATTCTTAGTGTGTGTTGAAAAAAAAAATCAAAAAGGGCTGAAATTTGGTATACTGACATTATTGACGAGTTGAGGGGTCAAACTCATTTTCGTGAGGTAATTTTACCTTATGAACACACATGTGTATAGTGGCGGATCCAGGGGGTGTGATCGGGGTAATCGCCCCCCCCCCTAGCAGGGGTTTGCTACCGACGGCTGCACAGTATGTGCAGGTCCGTTTGGCAGTGACAGTGTGCTGCCCGGCTGCTCTGATTGTGTTTTAAACACAATCAGAGCAGCCGGGCAGCACACTGTCCCTGCCTGTCACTGCCAAGCGGACCTGCACATACTGTGCAGCCCCCGGCAGCCTCAGAAGTCGCCCCGCCCTAACATCGCCCCGGGGAACAAACATTTTTCATTTTAACCACGTTAAAAAAAGGGCGTTTGCATTGGGAAGTAACACTATTCCCCTGAGGAGGCCTGGGCTAGGCCCAAATGCATGACAAGAACCTTTTTAACACCTTAAGTAGCTTGATTTGACTAGAATGCATGAGTATCATGCACGGGTTAACTTGTAATTTAATATGTGGCGTCATTGATACTCTAACAATCCATTAGCCTATTGAGAAAAATATAGCTTGACCAAGTTAACCCTTTGAATACCAGTGTATGATTTGTTGATACATTTGCTTAACAAGCTGTGTGTGCTTGCATTTACATTTGTGAAACAGTCTGGAGGTGTGAAGAGTTAACCCTTTGCTTGCTAGTGTGGGTTTTGTTAGTCTGTGGATAGCTAGAAGCCTTGTGTGCCAGTGTGGGACAGTATATTGGGGTTCTATTGTCCGTATTCAATAGGTGGTGGAAAACCTGAAGTATATGAGGTGTGAGCGTTGTTTGGGGGTGATTCAGTAGGCCTATAACCTGTGTAAAGAGAGACTGTGGGCTGGAATCATGTGACTTCATACAGCAAACACCCCCAAAGTCACGGCAGCTGGGAGCGTGTTCGTGACAGATGCAATCTTACTAGCAGCAAAGCAATGATGTACAAAGCAATGATGACTGCATGTGTTTCCTTGCAGGTAACCATGGTTAACAGAGGAAGAACAGTGGTTTCAAGCACCACCCTCCTTTTAAAGCTTCCAGTCTTTTATTCTAACTCCATCAGCATAACAGAGTGATCTCCAGCCTTGTCCTCATCAACACTCTCACCTGTTAACGAGAGAATAACTGACCTGATATCAGCTGGTCCTTTTGTGACAGGTCTGAAATGCAATGACAATGTTGTTTTTGGAATAAAGTTCATTGTCATGGCAAAGAGGGACTTTGAAATTAATTGCAATTCATCTGATCACTCTTCATGACATTCTCGAGTATATGTAAATTAAAACTGAGGCAGCAGACTTTGTGAAAAAATAATATTTGTGTCATTCTCAAAACTTTTGGCCATGATTGTACAAACTACATTCTACAGTAAATTAACTGTTTGAATGGAAGTGCTCTGCATCGCCACTTGTTGGTCATAAGTGGTATTGCTGTTTTATTCTGTTATCTTTCCTTTGTTAGCATCCATTGAATAATATTTCTTGACAATTCCTGGTACCTATATCTGGCAAAAACATTACAGTATACATAAAATTGTTCAAGATTGTTCAAGATTGTGCAGGAAAATGACACTAAAGATTTTTTTAAGTCAGTGTTAGCTACAAAGTTAAAAATGCAATAATAGTCAATGTATTTGAAAATAAAATAATAGAGTCATAAACATATTTACTTTGCCAGTGCCCTAGCCTTTTTAGTAGTAGTGGCAATGGGAGGCAATGGCGCAAAACAAGGGTCAATTAGTAGGCAGTATCAGGGAACGACAGCTGGGAATATCAGTGCAGCTGTATTAGATTTGCTAATAAAATAATACAACATTCACTGTGTATATTTTAATCTTTTGGGGAACTACAGGTTCCAGCAAGCTCTGTCTGCTGCGTCATTCTAGTACACAAGCTCCAGCATTCTTTCACAGTGGATAATTCTTCTTTGGTTCTTCAAGCAATCAGTGGCTGCCAGTTCTTACTAGGTCTTGTTATGTGGTTACTTATTTCAGTGAGAGCTTTTTAAAAAATATTTATTATTATATTTTGTGTAGTGTGTGGTAGTCATCATTATCCTCATCATCAAGTTGATGATGATTGCTGCCTTTTCTTTACTTCAGCCGCATCAAGATACTCTCAGGGAATATTATATTGACTTGGAAATAAACATGCATCTCAAAATACACTTGTAGGTCCTCAGTTTTGCAGGCATAATTTTACATTACGTTCGGGCTGATTGCAGCCTACTTTAAATCAGGCACAGTGTACTAAATTCTTTTTTTAATATTGGGTTGTTTATGGACAGGTTTATAAGATATTATTTTTTTAAACTTCTATGAGATTATTTATCTAGGGGATTATGTCTAATTTATTTGTTAAATGTGCATTTGTTCTAAAGCAAAAATAAATATATTTCTCTTTTTCAGAATATATATATATATATATATATATATATAATATTTTTTTTATATATATATATATATTCATATATACATTAGAAAATAATGGAAAATGCAGAGGGGCAGATTCAATTCAGCCACGTTAGTATAGGACTAACGCGGCACTAATTATATTATCGTTAATATGGCAATTTGAACCCAGATTTTTGCATGTGGCCCCGAGGGCTGTGAGCAAAATTCTGCGTTAAAATTACCGTACTACCAGTAATACTGTGCACTTTTACCTTAGTAATGGTAATAGCGCGCAGGCCGCGATATTGCTAGAATAACACGGCTAAATTTAACCAGCCCCAGAGAATGCAAAAAAAAATTATGATAATTTATTCCATAAACCGTAGCGACGTTACGAGACCTGAATGGTCTCTTGAAAAATATTGGTCTTGTGAAAAATTTGCCTCACTCAGAATTTGGCCAGGAAATTTTACATGATACGCTACTGGAATTTAGCCTTAAATGTTCCCAGTCCCGTCCCAATAACACCACATAGCAAACTATTGACTTTTAATATAGCAGATCTATTCATAGACTATAAACTGTGCAAAATAAAAGATTCTGGGGATTTTGCGGATTCCTAGTGAATGGATTAGGAGTAGGTGATGGGACCACATTGAGATGTTATTTCATGTAGAGTATCTGTATGAATATAATCCCATACTCATAGCTGAAATTTATTAAATGAAACCTCACTAAGGTTATGGTGTTAACATGATTATCCAGGGGTGTAACTGTAAATATCTGGATCTTATAGCAAGATGAGACCCCTCCATACACCATCATAACATTATACTCACCACAATGTCACCGTATCTAATAGAGCAGAATACTAATTTCAATAACAACAATCTGGTGCATTAGTCTGAATTTTATATACAGTAATTTTCCCCACAATATTTTCCAATTGGATCAATTTGCAACATGCTATATTTGTACTTTAAGACATTTTATCTCAAGGGTATGTCTCATAGCAGTCACATTGCAATGGCTATAGTTACACCCTTGTGTATATCACCAATTTGAAAATCCAAGCAGGATCTCGGAAGCTGAATAATTGTATAGAGGTAGAAGTTTCTCAGACATTAAGGGCATTATTTGTGTAATATTCACACAGATAGATTTTCTGGGACTCGTGGCTTTTTGCGACATTGAACAATATAAATATTATTTTTTAACAATTTCCTCTTAACTGAAATATATTAAATAAAATGTACACCTATTGTTGTTTCATTGACATGGTTGCCAGTGTGAAAATATGCCTTATTTCATGAGTTAACATAACAGATTTCTGTAAATATGCGATAATCAGTACTTGTCTCTGTAAGAAATGATGTAGCTGCCTAAGGGATTATGCTTAATCAGATATATTATCATACATAAAATTTGTGAAATAGATACACCTGCACTTCTTTGAATTAATGAAATGTGTACAAGTGAATAAAATCATAATAAAAATTAATATCTGTTAGTCAAGTGTTGAGCTGAATGTATTTTATTTGATTGCTAGCAAAAATGTGTTTTCTGGTAGAATAAAATCAATATTCCAGATAAAGTGAGAATAATCATAGCCCGGTTCATTTAGAAATCAAGTGCATAGCAGAGAGGGCATACACACCAACATAGATCAGAGAGCAGAGAGGGCATATGCACCAGCATAGATCAGAGAGCAGAGAGAGCATATGCACTAACATAGATCAAAGAGCAGAGAGGGCATACACACCAGCATAGATCAGAAAGCAGAGAGGGCATACACACCAGCATAGATCAGAGAGCAGAGAGGGCATACACACCAACATAGATCAGAGAGCAAAGAGAGGATACACACCAACATAGATCAGAGAGCTGAGATGGCATATGCACCAGCATAGATTAGAGAGCAGAAAGGGCATATGCACCAGCATAGATCAGAGAGCAGAGAGAGCATACACACCAGCATAGAATAGAGATCACAGAGAGGGCATACACACCAGCATAGATCAGAGAGCAGAGAGGGCATATGCACCAGCATAGATCAGAGAGCACAGAGGGCATACACACCAGCATAGATCAGAGAACAGAGAGGGCATACACACCAGCATAGATCAGAGAGCACAGAGGGCATACACACCAGCATAGATCAGAGATCACAGAGGGCATACACACCAGCATAGATCAGAGAGCACAGAGGGCATAGATCAGAGATCACAGAGGGCATACACACCAGCATAGATCAGAGAGCACAGAGGGCATACACACCGGCACAGATCAGAGAGCAGAGTGGGCATACACACCAGCATAGATCAGAGAGCAGAGAGGGCATACACACCAGCATAGATCAGAGAGCAGAGAGGGCATACACACCAGCATAGATCAGAGAACAGAGAGGGCATACACACCAGCATAGATCAGAGATCACAGAGGGCATACACACCAGCATAGATCAGAGAGCACAGAGGGTATACACACCAGCATAGATCAGAGAGCACAGAGGGCATACACACAAGCACAGATCAGAGAGCAGAGAGGGCATAAACACCAGCATAGATCAGAGAGCAGAGAGGGCATACACACCAGCACAGATCAGAGAGCAGAGAGGGCATACACACCAGCATAGATCAGAGAGCAGAGAGGGCATACACACCAGCATAGATCAGAGAGCAGAGAGGGCATACACACCAGCATAGATCAGAGAGCACAGAGGCCATACACACCAGCATAGATCAGAGAGCACAGAGGACATACACACCAGCATAGATCAGAGAGCACAGAGGACATACACACCGGCACAGATCAGAGAGCAGAGAGGGCATACACACCAGCATAGATCAGAGAGCACAGAGGGCATACACACAAGCACAGATCAGAGAGCAGAGAGGGCATAAACACCAGCATAGATCAGAGAGCAGAGAGGGCATACACACCAGCACAGATCAGAGAGCAGAGAGGGCATACACACCAGCATAGATCAGAGAGCAGAGAGGGCATACACACCAGCATAGATCAGAGAGCAGAGAGGGCATACACACCAGCATAGATCAGAGAGCACAGAGGCCATACACACCAGCATAGATCAGAGAGCACAGAGGACATACACACCAGCATAGATCAGAGAGCACAGAGGACATACACACCGGCACAGATCAGAGAGCAGAGAGGGCATACACACCAGCATAGATCAGAGAGCAGAGAGGGCATACACACCAGCACAGATCAGAGAGCAGAGAGGGCATACACACCAGCATAGATCAGAGAACAGAGAGGATATACACACCGGCACAGATCAGAGAGCAAAGATGACATACACACCAGCATAGATTTAGAAAGCAAGTTAAAAGACATTCTCCAAACCCTAATGATATTGCATGAACTAGGTTTTGACCTAGTTGCAGGCTGTGCTTGTGATCTATATAATTGTAGTCACACCATATTCCTATAAAATATTTTTATTTATTTGTACATGTATTTATAATAATAATTACAATTTAATTAAGTGATGCAATATCCTCCTCATAGCTGATTTCATTTCACTATTTCTCAGACTATACACAAAAGGGTTTAACATTGGTGCAACAACGGTATACATGATAGAGACCATTCTTTCCTGAGCCATGCCGTAACTTGATTTCGGTCTAAAATACATAATTATTCCAGATCCGTAAAATATAATAACGACTATTAAGTGAGAAGTGCAGGTTGAAAACGCTTTCTTCCTACCGGAAGTTGAATGGATCTGGAGAATTGTTGAGATGATCTGAATGTAGGAAAACATTATTAATATAAATGAACCGATAGTGGCGGATCCACCGATGAGTAAAACAAGAAGCTCATTAATCCAGGTGTTTGTACATGACAGTTCAAAAACAGGTCGAGCATCACAAAAGAAATGGTTAATTTTATTGCCACAGAAAGACAAAGAGAAAGTGAGGACAGTGTGTATGAGAGAATTTGCTGCCCCAATAATCCATGAGCCAGTGATAAGCACTCTGCCTACTAGTTTGTTCATAATGATGAAGTATATAAGAGGATGACTATATCGATCATAAGCCATGGCTGCAAGTATATAGCACTCTGCTCCAGCAAGCAACCAAACGCAGTACATCTGTACAGCACAGCCAGTCACAGAGATTGTTTTATGTTCTGATAGGGTGTTTGATAACATATTGGGAACAGTGGCTGAGATATAACATATATCCAGAAAAAGAGAAGTTGGCTAGAAAAAAGTACATTGGGGTGTGAAGATTCGGGTTGAATCTATAGGCAAGAATTATATATATATTTCCATTTACTGTAATTATATAGATGCACAAAAAGATCAAGAAAATAAATACTTGGAGTTCCTTTATCTCAGAGAGTCCTACTAGAATAAATTCTGATATAGCTGTAAGATTGTGTCCATTCATTTTGGAATGTGTTATTTGTAGATAAAAGAGAAATCAGAATTGATTTATTGCAGGTTTAAATATAGGTTGTAAATTAGGTTATGGTCTTTTCTTTTTAGAGATAAGCAAAACAGTTTTTAGTGTCTACATATATTAGTGTTTCATCCAAGCATAATCAGTACAAGGAAGTCACACTAAAAATGTTTGGAATTCAGAACAAAATTGACTTTTAGAATATCCACGAAATATTATTAAAATTTCAAATTGAACAAAATGTACATTAGAACTTACTTTTATAAACCCTTAATACATCTTTCAAATTCAGATTTTTGTTTGAGCCATTAATCAAAAAAAAAATTGTGAAATGATTTGCTGGAAATTGAGTTACTAGTCAAATACCATTAGTAGTCCTGTGAACCAAATTGCTGGTGTTTTGTTAATTTCTACTCTTGTGCACACAAATTAAAAATAGTTTATCTCCCAGTTGATCACATATAGTAAATAACATAGATTGGGCTTAAATTGTTGAAGCACCTTAAACAATATCTGTAGCATATTCAAATAAATGCAAATGAATCATCATACCGTGCAAAATGTTACTTGTGCAGTAATATCACTGAGCACAGACTGTCGTGTTTGTGACAATAGTGTTTTAAACAGTGGAAAAAACTTGGAAAAATTAGGATTAGTGTTATTTTTTGTAGTCATTTGTTCTTAATCAGAAGCACTGAGCACCTGACACAACATAGCAATCAATTTTTTCTTTAAAATTGTTTACCAAGGATGACATTGCCTACATAGGACTGAGAAAGCCAAATGATCTCACTTAATTATTCTCCCTTAATTACAGTCCCTTTATACCAGTGTTTCTCAACTCCAGTCCTCAGGACCCCCTAGCAGTACATGTTTTCCATATCTCCTTGCTGGAGCACAGGTGTATTCATTACTGACTGAGTGTAGCAGGTGGTATAATTATATCACTGGTCACCTGGCAATCCTGCGTGTTAGTGGGTCCTGGGGACTGGAATTGAGAAACACTGCTTTATACAGTGAACCATAGAATATATCAAAAATGGCATTCTTTACTACTTTCCTATTTAAGTTATTACCATCTTATTAAAATAATAGTCTTTCCTCCATAGAAGTTATTATTAGAGTATAAAACCACATAAATTCCATTTGCTGTGATTTGGTTAACATTTTACTATTGCTTTTTTGTTATCTCTTTACAATTTTACCAGATAATCGGTTTGTCATTTGCATTGCTTAGTTTCCTTCCAGGACGTCATGTCAATCATTTTAGCATCAGGCAGCAGTAAGTCAGAGTAAAGATGGTGTCAGACAAGTTCTTATCCATCTTGTATTATTAACCTTAAAAAAGCTCAATCACTCCATTGCTCACTTTGCAATGAAGAGGTTAAAGCATAATCACTTTCTACATCTTCCATTTCCACTTTATTTCAGTGTAACCATTACTGGAGAAATAAAGTTATATTACAGCTGGAAAAGTGCTAGCATAAAAAGTGCCTGTCTGATACTACTGTAATTCACAGTGAATAGTAGTAAACTGGATACTGTTATTTGACAATAAACAAAACTTTAATAATTGGAGCAAAATAACTCATCAAAACAATTGCTTTGCATTTAGAAGCAAAATGTTAACCACAACAACCAGTTTGCAAGAAGCTTTTATCTCTCTTGCGCAAGTTAAAAAGTAAGAATAAGTATATAATTTAGATGTCTAATTGAGGACATATTATACATCATATATGATAAGGAGACATTCCCAGTGTGACATTATAACACACTACACTGCACATATTGTAACATTTTGCTGATATATTGATCTGTTTTAGTATATATATATATATATATATATATATATATATATATATATATATATATATCACAATAAAAGATATACAATGGCGCTTAAGGCATATATCAGTACACAAATTAATTGCAACATAAAGTCTATGTTCTTCTTAGAAGTACACTCCCCATGTACAGGTGGCTGCCAATCCTCCTTTCGCCAGGCGGTGTTGCATGGAAAAATCTGTAGAAAAAAGAGATGGAGGAGGAGGCGCACAATAGTGTAGTACAATAATGCAAATGGAGTCATACACGAATCCACAGTGGGACTTGAGCACCAATGATGAGGAAACCAGAGACCAAAAAATATGTATATATCACCCAGGTGTAAGTGATAGGGGTGTATACGTATCAAACATGGAAATTCCACGACATATGACCAGTGTATTGTCAATAACAAATCCCTTAGCCTGAATTAGGGATCACCAAATCCACATATATATAGATGTATGCGTACCAGAAATAAAAACTTTTCCGCTTATCTGGAATGATGTTCCATAGACAGCACGATCAGGTCACATTCTCTTTAGGCAAAGAGGTCCAGTTTATTTTCTCAACCCGGTGTTGCGAGATGATATTTTCCAGAAATTCAGAGAGTTGCTTATAACAGAGATGTCCTGGCATAAGGTATAGGTACAACAGTAGTGTGCTAAAAAGGCTGCAGCTCTATCTCTTGGTTGTCAATTATTCAGGATAAAATCAGCACGAAATTTGTTAAATAATTAATATGCCCATGCAGAACAAAGCTTAGCTTCTTTTTCAAGTTTTGTTTTCCAAGTGTGTGGTTAAATCAGTAGACATTCACTCTGAAGCACAAATCCCATTTAAAACACAATCCCTCTTGGTAGCAGAGATTTCTTGAAAACAGCAAGTTATCAGACTGGTTATACTGGAGCTCCGCCCATAGGCACTGCCTGTGGGCTCAGCCTTCTACTGTCCTGACAACAAGCCAGCAAGCTCATTTGAGCCCTATGACTTCTGGCAACAACAGACATTGGCAGGTCTAGCCTGCTATATGCAGACTTTATAAGTGGATACTGTTTACCAACCCTCAACATATAGCTCCCAGCTATATGCAGGGCCGGATTAACCATAGGGCTAACTGGGCTATAGCCCAGGGGCCTATGGCATCCAGGGGGCCCTTGAAAGTGCTCAGCAGCAGTATTGATCGGTCGGGGGCAGGGGAATGAAGGCCCCCTTAGCCCAGGGGCCTCCAATCCCCTTATCCGGCCCTGGCTATATGCTACAAGGGAACAAGACTTGAAACACCTCATACTTGGGACCCTATTACTGCCTCGTTAAAGGCATACCTATCAATATTCTGCCTATTGGGAAGTCTGTCAATTTGCCTACCAGACTTCATAGCTCCATACGAGGAACCATTACTTTGTGATACATTACTGCATTGATAATCTCTGTATGTTTATGAATATTTGTCCTTTTGCACTGTATGATATGAGATACTTCTTTAGGTTGCAACCTTACTCTGTATTCACATTGCATGTTTTTATGTGATCTATACAACCCTATCAGGAATAAATACCAGGGTTTTCTATTGCTATTTTCTGCACCTTATGTGTGCACCAAGGGTCCTCCTGTTTTTGATTTCAAGTGTATTGTCTAAGGGTTGGGACTACCCCTTAATTCTTTGTCCCCCAGACGGCCATTCTTTCAATACCCTCTAACAAGGGAGCGTGAACCACCCTCCACCTTTATTCTCAAATTTCCAACTGTTAGAGGAATTGGTAAAGGGGTGCAAGCTGTTCTACAGTGTCAGTTTAAGAAATGTTAGATTTACAACCCATGGACACCTTCTCCTCAAAGTTACATGAAGGCCCAATTCATTCTTCAATCTAAGTGTTCTGACCCTTTGAATTTCCTGTTTGGTGACAGACCTATATCTAGAACTAGAAGGTGACGCATGAGAACTTTCAGAAGATCCATGTTCTTGGTGGGAACACACTTTAGCACTGGGCATTCTAGTACAAGCAGTAGAAGGACCAATACTAGTAGTAAAGAGAATCCAGTTATTGGTTCTCTCCCTTTCCGCATCTGACAATGAAATTTCAAAGTTCCTCTGGAGAATTTTGAAGACAAGTAAAACAATTTTCTACTTCCTTTGTTGTTCTACTAAAATTAAATGAATTTGTTCTTTGGTCTTATATGGTGACCATATTGAGGAAGAGCCATGTGATCTTTCATGAGTTCTACTAGCATTCCATTGGAAATGGCAACTCTCTAACTGCACATCTGAGCCAGAAGTGGTGAATACTATGGACATGCTATGTCTGTATGCTGTAAAATATCAACCTGGGTAAGGACAGCTTGTGAAGCATTATTTTTGGCTGGTCATTTTGTTTAAGGGGGAACTCATTTCATCTTCACTCTCGATCTTTAGAACTTGTTAGGAAAATTATTGTGTACTGAGTTTTTTTTTTATTAATTTATTCTTTATTTATCATTATATCTTTCACAAACACAGCATAACCTCAGTCAGCTAAGTGGTTAGCACTTTTGCCTCCCAGCATTATTAGATAAGTTGTATTTATAGAGCAAAAATTTCAGTAATAAAAGTAAAAACTATATATATATATATATATATATATATATATATATAAATAGATAGATAAATAGATACATACAATATGTAGTCACCGGCACGGTGGCTCAGTGGTCAGCACTTCTGCCTCACAGCTCTGGGATCATGAGTTCAATTCCCGACAATGGCTTTATCTGTGTGGAGTTTGTATGTTCTCCCTGTGTTTGCGTGGGTTTTCTCCGGGTGCTCCGGTTTCCCCCCACTCCAAAAGCATACTGGTAGGTTAATTGACCCTAGTTTGTCTGTGTGTGTATTAGGGAATTTAGACTGTAAGCTCCAATGGGGCAGGGACTGATGTGAATGAGTTCTCTGTACAGTGCTGCGGAACTAGTGGCGCTATATAAATAAATGGTGAAGATGATGATGAAATCGTGAATGCCCATCTAACGCAACAAGATGACCGCAGATGGGTATCTACACTAACAATTTCTATATTATACAATAAAAATATAGTCTTATACACACTTGTTCCTTATTGTGATTAGTGTGTAAAGTGTACTACTGCATTCTAGTCGTGTATTTTGTTAAGTCAATGACAGCGGCCTGTCCAACAGGCTGCTACTTGATCAAGTTCTCCATCAATACCTGTAGCCTCTATTCATTTAACTTCTTGGCCCCTCTCTGTCAAGTTGGCAGCTGGACCACTTACCAGGTTTCTGACTGGTTAAGTACATGTGCCAAATGGCAAAGGCTACTCATTCCATAACCCCACTCCAGAATCAAACACTCCTCCCGTGCGGCCCCCCTTCACTGGAACGACCTCCCTCGCTCCATCCGTCTCTCTCCTAATATGTGCTCCGGGTGCTTCGGTTTCCTCCCACACTCCAAAAACGTACTAGTAGGTGAATTGGCTGCTATCAAAATTGACCCTAGTCTCTCTCTTTCTGTCTGAGTGTGTATGTAGCAAATTTAGACTGTAAGCTCCAATGGGGCAGGGACTGATGTGAATGAGTTCTCTGTACAATAGATATATAAGTCAGAAGGATTTTGGAACTGCGGACTGATAAACTATAAATTTAAATTAAAAATAAAACCTTCTGTCCATGACCAAAAGATACTTTTGAAGAAAAACAGGTGAAAAAAATGTAAAATCCACCTTGCCAACCGTTAAGCATAGGGTGGATCCGTTATTTAATGAGGTCGTGTGGAAGCCAGTGGTACATGAGGTATATTTGGGGTTGAAGGAAGAGTTAATTCAACCAAACATTAACAAATGGCAGAAGATAATTTCTCACAGTAAGTGAATAAATTGAAATTGAAAACAGTTTGGATATTTCAGTAGCACAACAATACAAACCTTGCCTTAAAATTAACTATGAATTATTTACAGGAATTAAATAATAAGGTTTGGGAATGTCTTTCAGTCTTAAATATTATAGAAATTATTCAGGCAAATCTTAAACATATAGTGCAATGCATGAAGTCTTATTTAATATACTATTTATATGCTAGAAGAGTTATGCAAAGAATAGTGGGAACAATTCCTTGGTGAGAATAGAAATATTCTTAGCTGTCTACAAAAAAAAATTTGGAAACTGGAGGTGTTACTAAGTATTGACTGACAGGGTGCCCAAGCATTTGCACATGCCAAATTCACATTTTAATGTGTTAGCAATAGAATACAAACAGCACTTGTGCATTGAAATGTGCAGAAATAGGCTAGATTAAATATATTTTTTTATTTTCTTGCAATTAGATAAAGGAAAAACTTTTGAAGACCATAAAAAATGAAATCTTCCCTGAGGTACACTTATGCAACTCTAGGAACATATTTCAAATTTTAACAAATCAATTAGCAAAACTTTGCATGGAAGGCTACTTCTGGGGGCAAATGTATCAAGCCGAGAGTTTTCTGGCGGGTTTGAAAAACCAATCAGATTCTAGTTATTTATCTACAAAATGACATCTAGGGCTAGATTTACTAAGCTGCAGGTTTGAAAAAGTGGGGATGTTGCCTATAGCAACCAATCAGATTCTAGCTATCATTTTGTAGAAGGTACTTAATAAATGAAAGCTAGAATCTGATTGGTTGCTATAGGCAGCATCCCCACTTTTTCAAACCCGCAGCTTAGTAAATCTAGCCCCTAGAATCTGATTGGTTGCTATAGGCAACATCTCCACTTTACAAACCCGCCGGAAAACTCTCAGCTTGATACATTTACTCCATGGTCTCAAATGCATTTAACAGGGTATTTTATTCTGCAAGGAGATTCTTGTGATATCACATGATGAAGTCACAGGGATCTTTGATTATGCACTTCAGCATTAAACATTGCACATAATGTACAACAAGCACAAGACTGAGGGCTAAATTTACTAAGCGGCAGGTTTGAAAAAGTGCAACCAATCAGATTCTAGCTTTCATTTATTTAGTACCTTCTACAAAAAGACAGCTAGAATCTGATTGGTTGCCATAGGCAACATCTCCACTTTCTCAAACCCGCAGCTTAGTAAATCTAGCCCTAAGTCTGTATGGTTCCTGGTCATACCACTGAGCCCTTTTGCTATGATTTTTTTTAATAAATTGGAGATAGGAAAAGTACGTTGGATCCACTTTAAGTGTCTCAGCAATTGTGCATAATCAACTGAACACACCAAGTTTCATGAACATTTGACGAGGTTTGTGTTTTTGCAGAATAAAGGTTAATGTGATGTTTGATTTGTTGTATAACCATATATTATGTATTTATTTAAATCTAAAGCTGGCCACAATTTTTTTTTTTTTTAACAAACTGGTTCAAAATTTACACTTGTTTTGACCAAAAATGCTTGTTTGCTCCAAACAAAGTGGGATCAAATGTAAATTTTGTAAGAATATAAATTCAGGTGTGTGTAGTTACTTATCTACAGGAAACATTATGACCTTTGTGTTCTACTTATTTGGCCAGGCTATCGAATGACCAAGGGGTATATTTACTAAACTGCGGGTTTAAAAAAAGTGGGGATGTTGCCTATAGCAACCAATCCGATTCTAGCTGTCATTTTGTAGAATGTACTAAATAAATGTTAACTAGAATCTGATTGGTTGCTATAGGCAACATCTCCACTTTTTCAAACCCGCACTTTAGTAAATATACCCCCAGATCTGTGAAAATCTGGCTTGTAAGTGTGTGGCCAGATTAGCCACAGATCAGTTTATTTGGCAGCCATACGTTTTACTAATAATCAAAAGCAAAAAAGGTAAATCAACATAAATTAATAGGCAAAGACCAGGAATGATTTATTGGTTTCTATGTCCATATAGACAATCCAATATTCATGAGTGCTTTTTTTACATCATTGTTCCTTAAACTATATATAAAAGGGTTTAATAGTGGGGCCACCACTGTGTACATGACGGCAACCAGTCTATCCTGATACATGGCATTGCTTGATTTGGGTTTGAGATACACAAACATGATAGATCCATAAAATATGGTGACGACTATTAGGTGGGAAGTGCAAGTTGAAAAACCTTTCTTCATTCCTGAAGTTGAGTGGACATTTACAATTATTGATATTATTTGTATGTACGAAACATTTATTAATATAAACGAACAAAGAATAACAAAACCACTAGTGCAAAAAACAACAAGTTCGTTGGTCCAGGTGTCGATGCATGAAAGTTTTAGCAAGGGAGGAATGTCACAAAATACTTGATCTATCTTATTATCGCAGAAAGGCAGTTTGAACGTGAGGACAGTATGTATCATAATATTGACTGAACCAATGAGCCAGGAGCCAGCTACGAGCTTAATGCAAGTTGATTTATTCATGACGGCACTATACCGTAGTGGATGGCATATGGCGTTGTTTCGATCATAAGCCATAGCCGCAAGTACATAGCACTCTGTGCCGCCACAGACTCCGAAACTGTACAATTGTAAAGCGCACCCATAGAAAGAGATGGTTTTACTCCCTGACAGTAAGTTTGACAACATCTTGGGAACAGTAGATGATATATAACATATGTCTAGAAAAGAAAAATTTGCAAGAAAAAAGTACATAGGAGTCTGAAGATTTGCACTAAATATATAAGCAATAATTAATGACATGTTTCCAAGCAGTGTAACTATATATATACATAGGAGTAAAACAAAACATATAATCTGGACTTCTGAAATTTCTGAAAGTCCCACGAGAATAAATTCAGATATAGTTGTATGATTTTTGCTATTCATTTTGTCACTTGTTTCTGTAAAAGAAAGATTGATTTGGTTTTTCATAGAACTATGGTAATAATCTATGATGCGAAACATGATACAAAGTAGTAAAGAAACTAATAGAAAACATTGTTTTTGAAATGGATATGAAACTAGAGATGTCCATGGCGTTATGGTGACTGCCAACTTCCTTGACAACCTTGGTAGACCATTGTTTTACAATATATTTTACCAGTATTTGGCCCCTTTAGCAGATAGGGTCTCATTTAGAGTTAGGAGCAAATCCAGGTGAAGGGTACCTGGACAACCCATGGGTCTCATCTAGAGTTGGATGCATTTGAGAACCGAGCGTAGGTGGAAAAAGACGCATATGTATGTTGAGTCGAACACATATCATGATGCATCCAGCTAAAAAAACAATAGTAATAGCGGCAGACACACATCAATATTTATGTGTCAGGCATACAAGTGTGTACACTTTATTATTATTATTAATTTTTATTTATAGGGCGCCACTAGGTGTCCGTAGCGCCGTACAGGGACAAATAAAATTACAATACAAGGAGAGACAGCACAGTACAGTAAACAATAAGCACAGTAACTCCGTGAGCTCAAAGCACAGCTAGGGGCGGGGGAGGGGAGAGGGGAAGGACCGTATACGACGGAGCCCAAGAGGGAGGGCACGGATGACAGGGAGACCCCTAGAGGGGAGAGATGGGAGCGAGAGGGGACGGGGCGAAGGAGGGTCCTCGAGGAGGAGGGCAAGGTAGCTGGAGAGCAGAGTTAACAGTGGTGAAGACAGGAGGAGAGGTGACCCTGCTCAAAGGAGCATACAATCTAAGGGGTGGGGTAGACAGACAGACAGACAGAGAGACACGGGGGAGAGAAGGAGGAACGGGGGATAAGGGAAGGGGAATGAAGAGGAAGAGGCAGAAGAAAAGGTAGGAAATTAAGTGGGAGACACTTATGCCTAACAATAGCTTAGACATGCAATTTGACAGTTTATTAGTATAATAATATGGAGTGTCACATACACCCATTAGTAGTAGTACTCTTTAAGGCCATCATCATTATGACGGGTTGGGTATCATTTTCCGGCCGTGGAAACCCGACAGTGCTTACCCCGGCTGGAGGAAACCGAAGAGCTGTTCGCCGACTGACTGAAATGAATGACGGCTTACAAGGATGACTTTTCTCAATTGCGGCCTCTGAAGACGCCGGCAGTGGTGGCTGGCATCACATTAAGGAGACTCAATGTGATCCGACTTGTTCATGTAATAATTTAAGGAGTCAACGCCTGCACAAGGTTCATTACTATACCATGTACCTTGTACAGGCGTTGCCTCCTTAAATTATTACCTAAAGTTTATTTAACGTTACTATTATTTAAAGTTGATCTAGGACATGCCCCACCCCAACTATAAATCTGTCCCCACATTTTAATTTTACTTCTCCCCTCTAATGCAACATGGTTTTGCCCAGGTGCAAAGTTACTCCTTTTTTTATGCTTTGCTCTCGTTAATGACTCAGACCCAATGTGTACAATCATTGGGGTTTAGAAAGTGGGACTGGGAACGTCTTGGACAACTGAAAAGATCACCACAAAACACAGCCTACTATCACATTTATTAAAACCTTCTCATTACACTTTTCTGTGTCTTGTCACCCAATTTACTGCTGGTTTGACCCCTGTTTAGGATTGCCTCCTGAAAAATAAGAATTTAATATTTCAAATCTCTTTAAAAAAATAAATAAAAAGTTGTGCGGAATGCCGTGTTCACAGCATATGGCATTTTGCTGCAGACATCTATGTACTTTTTTGTAACAATAGGTCCTCAGTCCCCAACTACAATTTTGTGATATCGCACCAACACTTGCGCCTTCACTTTCTAAATGACCCCAGGTTTTACTGTTTTTCAGGCCCCAACTCACATCAGAAAGCATCTTCTTACCTTAAGTTTCTGTGTAACGTCAGTGTTTAGTATTATACCTGTACAGTGATCATCTCATGTTTGTACAGCTCCACGGACTATGTTGTTGTTTTCTTACGCTTTTTTAACATATCGTCAATATTGATGACCACACCATGAAGGAATAGGAATACTGGTAACTTCGTTAACACGTTACAACATTACTATTCAAAACTGAATTGTACTATTTGTCTACACGCTGTTATTTGTGCTGCATATATGTTAAAATGACATTTCTATAAAAGATAAATGACGCAGACAGAAGTCTAGAGTATCTACTCTTTTCAAAATGCACCCTTTGGTGTATAATAAAATGTTTTTTCATTCCGACATTTCACTGAACATGAACATAAGGGAGAAGAAGACAGTAATAAATGGATCTGGAACAGCAGATGAATAGGATAATTGCTTCATTGTCATAACATTTCTGACTAATATAACATATTATCCATTATTATATTGCCTCGTGGTCCAACGGGGACAATTCCCTGGATATCACAGACATGGCAGTGTTTTGCTAAATTGTCAAAGAGGGACTTGCAATGCTTATGAAATAATTATACTTGTGTTCTTGTTTTATTGACCTGAAAAATATAGAATAAATAGAGAATTAGATTGTCTTCTTTATGTACCGTAGTCGAGTAATAAGTCATCTCTCTTATTTATGTTCTTTACATAAGGAAACTAGACGAACATTTTAAAGGAAAGCATTTTCCACATTTTTTTTATGCTACTTTAATTAATTCAAGCCACTAAATAAAATCCTAATTTTATTCTGTGATATTTAGTGTTCATGGAGATACCAAACATATGTACTTTTATTTAAAGTGTTTATGCCTGTGTATTGTGTTCACCTTTTTACCTTGTTTTATCACATCACTAGGATTTTTAGATAGATAGATATCATTCTGTTCATGTGCAGGGGAGGGCTGGCAAATTTTAGCCCGGGGGGCAAGACTCCACTCAGCAGCCTATTAGGAACATTTTAAAGTAACAAAAATGCAGGTGGCCCACTGAACCAGCTCAAGGTAGCCCACTATATGACAGGCCTGGGGGGCAGATGCTCCCTGCCCCCCAGTTCAGTCTGCCCCACTCATGTGATCAGGAAGGGAATTAGGGTCTACATGCCTGCCCCTTAATTCCTGAATATGGGCGGTACGGTGGCTTAGTGGTTAGCACTTCTGCCTTACAGCACTGGAGTCATGAGTTCACCTCCCGACCATGGCCTTATCTGTGTGGAGTTTGCATGTCCTCCCCGGGCTTGCGTGGGTTTCCACCGGGTGCTCCGGTTTCCTCCCACACTCCAAAAAGATACTGGTAGGTTAATTGGCTGCTAACAAATTGACCCTAGTCTGTGTGTGTGTGTGTGTGTGTGTGTATGTTAGGGAATTTAGACTGTAAGCTCCAATGGGGCAGGGACTGATGTGAGTGAGTTCTCTGTACAGCGCTGCGGAATTAGTGGCGCTATATAAATAAATGGTAATAATAATAATAATAATATGACCTGTGTTCCACCAACAGTAGCTTTCTGGAGTTCTTAGCTGTGGCTTCAGCCCACAGTAAACCACGCTGTGGTCATGGCGCCTGTTGATGAAGGATTTAAAGGATGGTGACAACATCCTGTGTGAGAAAGCCATTACTGTAAGCTTACACTAATTTCATGATATCGTATCAATGAAAGGCACATATGGGATATGTTAGAAAAAATTATGTAAAATGATTTTAGAATTTTTGTTACCATAGGAAAAAATATTGAAATAAGCACCATAAAAGGAGATTTCTGAAAATACCATGAATATGGCAGTCTTTGAGTCAATATCTTACTGATTAGAATTTTCAGAGCATGACACCCAGCTTCTGTTGACACAGATTTTCTTTTCTTTTTGAAAGCCTGAGATGCTTTGTTTCTGTCAATCACGTGTATAATATACTGTGTAACACACAAAAAATCAAACATGGGTGCAGTCTTTAGGCCCTGTAAAAAAGCAAAAGGGTCAATTCATCCATGACCATTTGTACAATAAGGCCCCCATTGGGGCAAGGGTCTTTAGACCACTCTTTTCTACAAGGCCACCAAGGCTTTCCTTTGAGTCAGTTCAAATATATGCAAACAAGGAAAATGTATCAAGCTGCCATTTTGAATTTCCAGCGATTTTCTCGGCGAGTTTAAAATCGCTGAGTTATTAGCCAGCGATTTGATGTAAAATTACTGCAGATGAGTTTCTTTCAAAATCAACGTTTTCAACAATCGCTGCAAATCGCTGTCTCGACTTTTCCCCACTCTAGCTATACAAATCGCTAAATGTATGAAGCTGCGATCTTGCAAACTCACCCGAGTTTGAATTCAAAATCGCCAAATACAACACGCTGCTTTTAAATCAGCTTGATATATTTACCCCCTGGTGTCCTCTCACTAGGACGTACTACACTCTAGCCAAGAACATCGCCACCAACAGACTCATTTTGTCCTGCTTTACTCTCACCGGTAAATGGCAGGTAACTAGAACCAAGCCTATTAAATAAGGACACTGTCAGGATACACATCCCATAAAAAATATTTAACTAAGAATCCTAAAAGGAGAAGTGCTATCTGGAAATGCCATTTAATATAAGGCCCTTCACCTTTTGGAAAGTCTTATTTAAATATTTTCCCTATCACTACTCATTCCAGTGAGGCTGCTTCTATGGTTCTTCACCCTGCAGACCAGAGCAACCTGCCCTGTACTGATGAGACCAAAACAGGCCAAGACATAACTATCTAGGGGTGAATTTTCTATAGAAAATCCACCTTGTCTTTAGGAGAGATTTATTTTGGAGAGGTTTATTTATAAACTCTTCTTCTTTTGGAGAGGTCAATTTATACAATTGTTTTTAAAAACAAAAATAAATTGGAAGCATGTACTTTATGAATGACACTTTATACACCTAATATAGTTCAAATATTTATTTCGTCAGAACCAGTAATAAAAGATTTTCTAAACCCAATGATGGAGCCAGTATTGCTGATCTTACTGCAAGCCAATCCTTGGGAGATTTGCCCATCTATAACGAGAAAATATTTTAATAAAGACAGAAGGTTGCAAACAAGTTAATACAAATTATAAATCATCTTATTATCAATTGGCAAATATGTTATTTTTTTTTTAATTATCAAGGAATAATGTAGGTGTTCTAAATGTGTGCAACTGAAGCACCAGCCTTAGTCAACTTATTTAGTAACAGATAAAGGATTTTATAATCACTTTCACTTCATTATTTTCTTCAGAGGTGGAACCCTGCTTGGCAGAGATTACATGAGAACCAAGGTAGTGCTTATTTAAAAACAGCATCAGTAGAACACAAGCTGTAACCCTAATCATGTATTAGCTATCATCAGAAAAGAATGAAGAAAGAGAATAGGGGCCTAATGATGTAGTGTATTAACACAAAGCCTAGTGCACTAACAAACGTAATACAAGGTAGCTGTGCACCAAATATATAAATTGATATTAGGCCTATCTGCATTATTCTTGAGGTTGTGATGTATATCTGGTGGTATGATGAGGAACCCTATGCAATCTGAGAGTACATGGACAACTGTGTTTGTGGGGTGTAACCATGTGACCTGCTGGGAGAGAAGGAGAGGACTGTGAGAGCCACCTAAGTGAGACAAGCTGTCATTGTAGCCATGGGGATAGTCAGCTGACTGCCAGAGAGAGGGTGATGGAGCAGGGTTTTATAGGAATCCAAAAAGATGTCAAATAGATAGAGCCGAAAACAGTGTCCCCTGACGCATTTCTCAGCCTTGAGTGGCTGTTTCATCAGAGGCAAGGTACTCGTCTCCAGCATGGTTTATACAAGAAAAGAGCGATCACATGACTCTCTTCGTCCAATCAACACAGGGGGGTAAATGTATTATAGTCCGATTTTGTCAAGTCGCCGGAAATCGGCGAGTTTACAGCTAAAATTTAAAGCGGCGCTGGCTTGTAAAAGCAAACTTACCTTTAGAAGCCAGCGCCGCTTTAAATTTTAGCTGTAAACTCGCCGATTTTCCGGCGACTTGACAAAATCGGACTATAATACATTTACCCCAGGATCTCCTTTGAGAATAAATAGTCCGTTGTCCCAGTGATTTCTAGTAAGCAAATGTAAGCGGGCGGCGGACAGTGACAGGTAACTGAGCTGGTATGGTGAGG
Organism: Mixophyes fleayi; assembly: GCF_038048845.1. Taxonomy (NCBI): domain Eukaryota; kingdom Metazoa; phylum Chordata; class Amphibia; order Anura; family Limnodynastidae; genus Mixophyes; species Mixophyes fleayi. The sequence goes on from NC_134412.1 coordinate 80,927,044, forward strand.
AGAAAGCCTGAAGTAGTCAGACAGGAGTGAATATACCCTGTACCCAGGAGTCATATAAGGATACAGTGAGAGACGGCAGCCATTAGTAGTTTGTCTGCACATGTGAGGTAATTCCTGCTGCAGCAGTGAGATGCTAGTTACTCTCTCACAGACAGATTTTGCACAGTTAAAGTTTGACTTACACTTACATAGACTTAATTATCCTACAGAAAGGAGTTTGTCAGAGAACAGTGACAGCTTTCCACACTAGAAAAACTGCAGAATATTAAAGAATAAGAGCTGTAAGGTGGAGGAGTTAGAGTCCAGCAATAGTGACCTAGGGAGTCGGCCATTTTGTTCTGTCACCCAGCAAAATACTTTATGATAAATACAACTTTACAAGAGTCAGTCAGTTGTGTATTCCCAAATCCTGCTAAAAATCATCAGTTAAACCTAAGAGGAATGTCCACTTTAGCTTCCCCTGTATAGTATCAGTAAAACTGTGCCCCATCATATCTAACAGCGTATTAATGGTGACTAGCGGAAGTAGTGCTCAGGACTGGCAGGTTATACAGTGTTTCCAGTTCAGGATTTAAGAAGCTTGTAAGCAGTTTTAATCTACATTTATTTGCACCATCCACGCCTGGCCAGGGAAGAAACAACTATAATACATATAATATATTAGTGAAGTAATAATAGTTGGGATTGCCTTTTTACAGTTGCAGTTACCTCCAGTAGACACTGACAGCTCCATGCCGAGTAATCTAGGCATAATTCATAGATAATTGGTGCTGTGTTTATTTATGGTGATTGTCATACTGGAGGTAACTAAGGAATTTTGGAAGGAGGCTGCTGTATAATGTTAGTTAGTGTCAGAGTCTGAAACGCCAGACACTTTTATAGGATACCCTCCGTAGACTGTCCTCAGGATACTGTCAGTGCCCAACAGGGCCCTTTTAAGAACATCTTGGGCCCCCAGGCACAGCAGTGGACCTGGGCCCCTATATATACAATTTTTTTAAAAAAAATGATTATATATATGGGCCCTGCAGCCCAGGGGGGCCCGTCGGAGGCAGCAAAAAAAACCAAAAAACTGGAAAAAAAAAAGACAATACTTACCCTGCGGTCAGCTGGCGATCCGGCTCCCTCCATGGTCTCCTCCTCCGTCGCGCTCCGCAATGGATGTCGGGCGGTCGTGATGACGTCACGCCCGACATGCACTGCGAGCGCCGTACGGAGGAGGAGACCATGGAGGGAGCCGGATCGCCAGCTGACCGCAGGGTAAGTATTGTCTTTTTTTTTTCCAGGTTTTTTTTTTTTTTGCTGCCTCCGACGGGCTCCCGGGCACCTGCCCATTGTGCCCAATGGGAAAGACGGCCCTGGTGCCCAAGTTGTTCATTAGCCTCAGTGTTATTCTCAGGCACTGATTTTGGCTGTTTTGGAGGTGATAGTGACACTCTGAGTGGTAAAGTGGTGCATGAGAAGTCACTCTCTGCTATCTATCTATAGCGGAATGAACCGCCTAAGTGAAAGCTAATAGCGAAACGCGCGTCGGCGGACACCGCGCTCGCTGCTCTGAATCAGTTAGTCCCCTTAACTATACAACAGCCCGGCAATTAGAACTTAGAGCGGTTCATTCCGCTATAGATAGATAGCAGAGAGTGACTAGGAGGAGACAGTGGGGCACGGAGTGCAGACAGTATGCCCTCAACTGTAGCCAGACAATTATAACCTAGAGCGGTTTATTCCGCCTTAGATAGGTAGTAGAGTGTTATAAGGAGAAGACAGTGGGGCACGAAGTGCAGATAGTCTTGCACCTCACAGCCACAGAGGTCAGCCATAAACAGACAAGATTGGTTAATTAATATCAATATATACACATGTCTATAACGGAGTTTACAGCTTAGAAGACCCAGTGAGGGCTAACATTTTCCCTGTGGCTGTATGAGGGAATGCCCTATACTGTAGCAAAGTCACTATAGATACATTGTAGTTATTAAAAGGTAACACTGAATCTGCTATCTACAAGGAGATATTCTTTTGGCTGAGAGCAAGGGTGAAATTAAGTACAAGGGCTGGTGATACAATTGAATACATTTGTTGATAATCAATAAACCAGTCAATCAGAGCAGGGTTGCGGCAGGACAAGGGTCACTTGTCTTCTTAACAGTTTATGTTACAATTTACATGATATGTCATTACAAGTTTTAATATTTCGCTACTAGGATAATTTTCTTAATGTACTAATAAAGATTTATCTAAAGATTTTAACTACGAAGTCAATATACATTTATATTTTTCTAAACTCATTTCAAGAGTGCCCCATAAGATCATCCTTTTCTTTCCTCTCAATCTGTATAAATGGTGTATTGAATGTCAGCTATTTTCTTTTTTCTGGACAAATCACCACATTCATCAGAAACGTCTTTCTTATTCCACTTTCTCTCTTTCAGCCAAATATTTAAACTAAAATGTAGCCATCTATTTCCCCCAAGTATAGCAGTACCAAATAAACGTAATTTATACAAAGGGCTGACATTGTTATATGGTCCAGGAACAAAGCTGAACATGCTAGTTGCAAAACAAACAGGTTGGACAACTGCCTCTCTGGCTCCTGGCCCTTGACTCTCACACGACCCTTGACCCTTGGTTCTGGTTGTTCTATTACTTGACTCCCCAGACTCACCATCTGTACTTAAAGGTACAGTACACCATTTTATATCATTGGAGGTTAATAAACTCCCCATTCCCCTCTCCATCCATTTCCACTCTCAAATAAGAACTTTTCTCACTCGTATTACTTCTCTATACACTATTATAGGTTGTTACTTACGGACATGTGAAGCGTTAGACTGCTCTGATTCACCTAATTCCTTCCCCTGTTTCTTTCAGACAGTTTACCTTTCTTTACCTAAAAAATGTTTATTTCTAAGGGCTCTGATGCATTCAGAATTTCATTCATAAGTAGCCTTATTTGTATCCTGTCTGCCATTCTTCTGAATTTCCCATGTTCAGTATTAAAGCCTCTTTCACCCTGCAAATTGCAAATTGCACCCTGCAAATTACCTTAAAAAAATGTAAGAAATGGTACATTATGTTTTATGTTACATTTAAGCTTATCGCAGTACTATATGAAAAGCATTTTGTGAAAAAAAAACATGGATTGGTAATGCAGAAAGATTTAATTCTTTCCATCACAAAGACAAAACATATGGCACTTTCTGATTTAAAACAAAATTTAAATGAGTTCACTGCACACATCTAATCTCTAATAAACAAAAAATAGGGAGTATCACGAAAAGTCTACTCATATACAGCAATAGATACTGACGTTAGTACTTTTTAGGCACAATCAACTGTAGCAATTTTAGAAATGCTGCTTTCATTTCTTTATTCCTTATACTGTATATAAAAGGGTTTAACAAAGGTGCGATGATTGTGTAGAAGACTGACACCACTCTGTCCTGTTCTATTTCATACTTTGATTTGGGTTTGAAATATACAAAAAAAATGGAACCGTAGAACATAGTAACAGCCATTAAGTGGGAGGCGCAGGTTGAAAAGGCTTTTTTCCGACCAGTAACCGATTTGATTTTCAGAATTGTCGAGATGATTTTTGTATATGATAACATTGTTAGTGCAAATGAGCCAAAAATGACGCACCCACTTATGACAAAAACAGCGATTTCATTCACCCTGGTGTTGCTGCATGCCAGTTTTAGCAAAGGGGGAATATCGCAATAAAATGAATTCATTTTATTAGAACCACAAAATGGCAATGTGAATGTAAGTGCAGTGTGTATTGCAGCATTTATAGCGCTAATGATCCACGAGGCAGCGATAAGCTGAATACACGATATTTTATTCATAATCATGTTATAGAATAGCGGGCGACATATAGCGCTGTATCGGTCATAAGCCATACTTGCAAGTATGTAGAACTCGGTACCAGCAAAGAGCAATCCCAAGTACATCTGTGCGACACAGCCATAGAAAGAGATAGACTTATGCTCCACTAGAGAGTTTGACAGCAGTTTGGGACACGTGTCCGAGATGTAACATATCTCTAGAAAGGAGAAATTGGCAAGAAGAAAATACATAGGAGTGTGAAGATTTAGGCTACATTTATATGCAATAATTATTGATATATTTCCCAGCACAGTAACAATGTAAATCACTATAAATGCAGTGGTGAAAAAGATATTCAGAAAAGGAGTCTCTGCAAGTCCTGCGAGAATAAATTCTGTGATTGTGGTCTTGTTTTTCTCCATTTTTCCTGTAGATGATGAGAGATAATAGAGATAATGGTATGCATTTGATACAAAAAGAAAATGATGGAATTTTAATTATGCTTAAAACACATTGTTTGCAACTTAAATCGTAAAACATGTCTATCATTTCCAAATCAGCAACTCCCTACATGGTGCCTTGTTTTGACTCTTCACAGCCACTTCTCTGTAGCTATATTGACTCTAAATCGAATTCTTATTGACTCTTATTCATTGCGAGCTTTAAAAAAAGTTCTACTTTTGTGTATTCATTTTTTTTTTTTACTATATTACAGCACCTACACAGAGCCACAAGTTAAAATTTTAGCGTCTGGGCGAGAAACGACAATGCCGCTCCTCAATTTTAACCAAAGTAACCTAAAATAACTGGCCTCCCCCCTTCCTTTCAGTGGTACGCACTGTGTGGTCGCCCCTATCACACATACATACAGACAAACATAATAATTGTGGAAAAGTGGAATCTGTTGTCACATAATATTTTGTTCCCTAAGTCTGAACCTGGTAGGCATCAACGAAACATCACCAATTTTTTTTGCGGAAACTATCGAAATAATATACTTCGGCTCTGCACCAATTCACCTCCATCGCTTGGCCAGCAGACATACAGGTCTGTGCCTCCTCGGTGCACATTAAAAGTTCATGGAGAGGCGAAAAAATATTTAGGAGGCGCATTGTAGATGACCCTTTTAGTATTACCCCCTCTAATTAAATAAACTTTGAAATGTTTTTCCTAAAGCACAGCTGGATGTAGCCTTATTTATGCAGTAGAGTAAATAAATTGTGAATCATAAGTCAATGACAGTGCGAGGATTCTGATGTTTCTATATGTCAAATTTGTGTCTGTGACGCTTTTATATTACATTGTTTGGAGTGCGTCTAGAAACGCATTTCATTGCCACATGACAACTCTTTTAATGGACCGCGCACATTTGCACCTGCATTCACCACCTGTAATAAAACAATTCACAATGCAAATTTAAAATTAAAATAAAGAAAACAAATAATTAAAAAAGGGCAGCATGGCCTCTACCCCAAATCCTCATCCAGCCCCAGTACAGGACAGTCTCATTTGGTTTCCATCATCACAGGGAGACCAAGACTGTTGTGTCCTGCTGATGTAGGAGAAAACAGACACAGACTAAACAGGGCTGGTGCCTCTATGTGATGGGGGACTGGTGCATAGAGCAGCCTGTCCCTCTATCCCAGCGGCTACCTGCCCCACTCAGAAAAACGCTGGGGCTCCTATCGACACCGCCAACTTGTAAGGATCGAGGTTTGAACAAATATTTTACTCAACAGTCCCAGAAAAATGAACAAACTACCTGCCCATCATAATTAATGAGTAAGAAAAAGCAAAATAAAATGTAGCTGAATAAAAGGCTCCAAAAAACTCCTCAGCTCATTATTTTATTAAATAAATAAATATGTTGTTCTTCTTTTTTTAATCCCTTGTAGTCCAAATGGAAAATCATATTTTATTTTCTTGAATTATTATTAGTCAAAATGGCAAAAAAAATAATAAATATGACCCCACTGCGCACTACCAGGACTTACCCTTCTCTGCCAGTCAATCAGAAGTGGCCAAAAAGTTTAAGATTGACTGCTGATAAAGGAAGACCCTATTAGGGCAGACTATGGTCATTTCACGTTAGTCGTTGGTAGTGTGTGGGCGTGTAATTTTGAAGGGGATTTCTTATTTGGAGGTACCTATTTGATCAAGAAAGAAGAACAGAAAATTCCTCCTTCCCCATTTGGACTATGATGTATTAGTCCAGGCTGTCTAGCACTGAGCTTGATTGAGGATTTGAGGAAGGGGCACACTGTTTGATTTTTGTATTATTTTTTACAGAAAAATATTTTACACAGTGCAATGTTTTTGCAGAGGCCGTGCATTGCAAAGAACAACCCTGAAACTGTACCCTCTATTACCCTTAATCTCATTTCAGTAACCTTGCTCTGCAAAATTAAAATGCTTAATACATACTTTTCTAGTAAAGTCTTCACTCTGCCTAACGATGCCCAATAGCTCCCCTCCAATAGCTCCCCTCCAATCCCCCCCCAATAGCTCCCCTCTGCCACTGCAAACATGGCCATCTTGCTCAGTGACCTTATAGGCCTTGGCAAAAATCCAGGTTCAACTGTTCGAATCAATGCTACCAGCAGGTCCAAAGCTGCAGAGTTACTGCTTCGATCTTCGTTAATTACTTCTTGAATAGGCAAAATTCATTTTCTGCCAGTTATAACGTGATCCTATTTTAAAGAGCAATAAAAAAAACCTCACATACCTTCAACTCCAGAAACCAGAAGTCTCTAAAGTGGATGGGACACATCTGCAGTGCTGCAGGTTATCTGTCGATACATTTGGATTATCCATAAAGAGTCCTTCAGCATTACCAATCAACACTGGGAACTATACAGAAGAACAATAGATAAGTGAGAAAGAATGGGTGATTATATTATAAATATGATTACGATTATTAACGTCTATTTATATAGCATTAGAGATCCTAAATTGGGAGCAAACAGTGTAATAAAGCAAGACTGGGTATAAAGAAACAGAAAAAGATGTAAGAGGACCTTGTTCACAAGCTCTCAATCTATCTATATTATACTAGAGTTCTGTCATATTTTCACATACTATTCATGACAATGCTATCTAATTAATATCAAGCTCTATTATTATTATTATTATTATTATTATTATTATTTACGATTTTATACTTAAATAAGTGTGATGGAAATATGGAAGACAGAGAGTTAGACGGAATGTTGAGTGTGGACGTACAGGTGTGACAAGTAATAACAAAGGATTGAAGCACATTGGTTTTACTTCCAACTGCAATTTGCACTGTTCCTCTATCTCAGATAATATACTATGCTTGGGATGATTTTCAATTCACATCTTTGGCCAGAAATTGCGTAGTGATTTTGAAGGATTTCTTTTTATAATAATAATAATAATAATAATGATGATGACGATAATGGCGATGATGATGATGATGATGATGATGAAGAAGAAGACGAGTATGATAATAATAAGAAATAAAAGTTTGTAAGGGTGTCAGTTTCTTTTATAGTACTTAAATGCAAAAGATCTGAAACTTAAATTAATATGGAGTATTTAGGAGGAGAAACAAACTAAAGATCAGGTAATTGGTTTTGAATTTCTGTGTGTGATCAAACAGTCCATCCACTTTTCTGAAACATGAGCTGTTTTGTTTTATTAGACCTTTAACAGTCCATAAATTATTAGAGTTTAGATTGATTTGTGTATGCTATGATGTACACAATAAAAATGAATCTGCGTTTTACAGTCTACGATAATGCTTGATTTAAAATAGTTTTAGTTGCATGAAAATCTAAGGATTTAATTTAATGCCCTAAAAGTTATTTAAAAAAACAACAACAAAAAAACATGAAAATTAATATATAAGTAATCAACTTACTTTATCCGTGGTTTTTGTTTTTGTTGAGAGTTACTTGGCTTCAACCATTTTTTTTTCCAGATAGTCAAGTTTTAATTTTACGCTTCTCAAATGTTTTTGTAATACAAACCTTTGCTATTAAAAGGAAATGTAGAACATAACTTGTTGTTACACATATTCTGCTTATATTGCTTAGTGCTCCTCGGGGGCGGATTCCCCTATGCGAGCTCTTCTACTTCTGTGCTTCATATAAAAATAGAGAATATTTGTCACTATATTTTTTTGGCTTCATCCTAATAAAGATATAAATACTTCAGGGTTTATTATTGTGTCTAGAGAAATTAAAACACATTAAATAATTTGCAAATGCATTAATTGATATCATGTAGATGAGGGATTACTCAGGACGCAGACTCCCAATTTTGAAATAATTATGTACGATGGTTAGAACACTTTATATTGTTAAAACCTCACATTTTATGTTTTTAAGTTTTATAAAATTCATTATTTCTGTACTAATATTTTTTATTAAAGCCACATTCAAAACAGATTACAGTGTATATTTAAAGCGGATTACAAAATGTGAACTGAAATATTGCTATAAAAATAATAATGTCAGGACTATGTGATTTCTTAATTAAACTTACATGGTATACTTTTTTTCTAGTGAAACTGCAACATATTTCCACTTACAGTTAACATCTAAATCAGGCCTGTCCAACCTGCGGCCCTCCAGGTGTTGTGAAACTACAAGTCCCAGCATGCCCTTTCAGCTATCAACTGGTTGTCTACCGGCAAAGCATGCTGGGGCTTGTAGTTTCACAACACCTGGAGAGCCGCAGGTTGGACAGGCCTGATCTAAATACTGAGGAGTTGGTGGGAAAACTCTGGTGCTATAAAGTAGAGATTACTCTGTGCTGACAATATTTCTAAAGCTATAAGATTGTCACATTCACTGATGAAATTTGAGGCTCTACAGGACTACAATGAGGAATGAACCACGTATTTGAGCTTGGAGTCTAAGAGGCACCTGGTATCCACTAGAAAAAGGCGCGAGGCAATAGGGGTACCCACAAGTCATAGTTACCAAGAGGCGATCAGTATTAAAGAACTGAGTGAATAAATGCAGACAAGAAAAGATCAAGACAAACAGCAGTGGTATATGGTTAAGACAGACTGAGGTTAAAGTGGGGTCCTGGTCTGGACAACTTGGGTTTATTAGGATCGGCCCAAACCTACAGAGGATGGCCCCAGATTTGTTGTGCTTCCTGGCATAGCAATTCCGGGGCTGAGCCCTCAACTCACACAGCCAGTGGGGGGGCTAATCCATTCCTCCCCTCTTCTTCGCCCGTCCATTTTAGTTTCATTGCCTGTCCACCCCTCCACATTCACATTATTGATAAAAAAAACTTGAATAAACTTCATTGTATCAATGTGGGGTCTAACTGCTACCAACCAATCAGAGCAGCTTTCTCACGCTCTGACCAATCAGAGTGAAGCCGCTTTGTGACAAGGCTCCCGACCTAGCATTCATCTTGCTGCTCAGCAAGGAAAAAGTCACAGTCGCCAATGTGGTTTTCTCCTTCCCTTTGGATTAAAGGCCCAAAGAAAAGAATCCCCATGGATTTAGATGAATAATACATTGGTTAAACAGGGTTTGGGGGAGACTTTATGTCATGTATTTTTTCATGGTGCTGGTGTTTTTTTAATAGTTTTGTTCTGGGACAACAGGTCCCTTTGAACCCTGGATGCCATTGGATTATGACACTGTCAGGGCTTGCTGGGACCAATAGCGCCTTATGCAAAAATTACATTTATTGTCTGATTGACACTATTACCCCAACACCTACATTCAGGAGGGCCGCTTTTTCCCTAAGAGGGTGGCCTGTATTTTTTGTGTGAACACAGATTCCCCAAGAGAATTTAGCCCCATGCTGAGCAGGCCAGGATGTGTCCCCATTCTGCAGACTTGCCTGTTATAGTGTGACCAGCATGGTGCTGGTTTTCGGCTGTTTTGTCCCGCCGCAACTGCCACAACCAGACAATGATACGAGTGCTGGGTCACCATATAAATAAAATATGTTTATTATTTATTAATATTTGTTAACCAGGAAAACGTTGTTTATTATCATCAAGTTGATGATCTCACTGTGCAGTAATGAAAGATAAAGTCTTTGCACTCATTTCATCATCTCGCTCTACAAACTGCCCCTCTAACCCTATTCCATCCCGACTGGGAGGTTGGGGTAGTGGCTTTGCGGTTCCCAGTTGCTGGCGACAGCCAGTGGCTTTCAGCTGCACATAAAAAAGAGGTGGCAAAACGGAGTGGGAGCCTCCTTATGCCATTGGAATCTGGTACACCTCAGATGCTACATTAACCAGGCACCGTGTTCACCGAGTGTGAGCCCTTAGTACTAGGTGTCTCGCTCTTGCTATGTACTTACCGATTTCCTGAGTACCAGACCCTTGCCTATACTTTAACCACAAACTTTGCACTCTTGTGTTCATATGTACGGGGACTACTTGGAGATTAACTCTTGCTGTGCCTAAACACCTATCTAACCTGTTCCGGTGTACCAGACTTTTGACTTTTACTTTAAAGTTTTGATTCTTCAGTTTAACAGGCGCTTGCTTGTGACCTTGACTATGAGTTGAATTAATCCTGGGCTATCATCTTAATTACAGATACAAATCAGTTTCATATATTATGCGTGGACCTGTATCCATGATCTTATATTATGAATTGTGGCCAGAAAATCGGGAGCTGCCTGCTTCTGTTATAATTCTCCAGAGTGTTGCATATCTTTTTGTTAAGACAGTCGTTAAGTAGATTTCTTACTAATAATAATAATTAGAAAACTTTCAAGCTAATGTTATAAGTTATTATGTACATAAATACACTTATTAGAAAATGACCCTCTCACATTTGTCCTGGATTCTGAATTTGCTGAGCAAGTGGTTTAATAAGGGGAAGAAATTGCATTAGAGGAAGCTGGCCCATATCAACTACAATATCTCATATGTGTTTAAAGATAGCTGGGGGGGAATCTGTATTCTGAAAATGCTTGTTTAACCTAATCTCACAGGTGTCCATATGAATTGTGATCTGGAGATGAATAAGATTTTATGAAGTCACATAAAATCTGGAGACTGTGATTCAGCAGAATTTCAAATAAAAATTTGCAAATTTCAGCAAATTTCCTTCTGATTCACTGGATCACCCTCCCACCTTCTAACACCCATCACCCATTATTTGTGGGAGCAGCAGGCAGCACAGATAGAAGCTCCTCAGTCCCAGTTGGCAATGGGAAACAGGTCAAGTAGCTGGAGCGATAACACTTTCTGCTGGCTACACCAACACCAGTGATAGTTTCACAGCAGTGAATGAGCTCAGGTTCTGGTGAGCAATGTTGGCTATCCAGACCTGTCAAGCAGTTCCAGTTCAGAGACTGACAGCTCCAGCAGTGAGTGTTGTAACCTCCTTGAGAGTGTTGGACTAATCTTCTTCCTAGTGAAGAATCAATTTTGCAAGCTTATTCAGTGACTTACATGGAGGCATCATGGGTTGCAAATCCTACATATACCATGGCATTTAACAGAGAAAGGCAGCAATCAATCTTACAGTTTTGGCCACCTCATTACTGAATCCCCTCTTTTCTGCAATTTCCACTGCTGTAGCATAGCTGGCATTAATCCGTAGCTGCAGAAAGATGTCTCTTCCCAGGCACAAGACTGATCCAGAAGTTCATGGATGTTCAGGCTTCAATGCCTACAGTAGTGGGTAGTCCAGAGATTTGCCCACATTTGTCTCTAGCTTAGCAGGATGTTACATTTCCCAGAGGAGGTTCCACAAAGCCCTTGATGATGATTACCTGCAATCTCATCAGCACTGTTTTGCAGAAGAGCAGGACATCAGGGACCGTGGTGTCAGCCTTCCACCCATACTTCCAGACATGCACAGGATGGACCTGGGCAATGTTGTCATGGGCTTGGCATAAACTTGCTGACATGCAAGCCTGCACTGTGATGACTAGTGTTCCACATGCAGTGGGACCAATCAGGGGCAGGCTGGGCTGGAGGGCAGAGGGTTATCTGCCCCCAGTGCCGGTCCCATAGTGGACTACCTTGGGCTGGGTCACTGGGCCACCAGCATTTGGTTTCCTGTAGAATGTTCCTAATAGGCTGCTGAGTCGGGTCTTGCAGCCCCCCCGGGGCTAAAATTTGCCAGCCAGCCCCTGGAACCAATAGCAGTGAATTCCCTAGCTGAATGGATGGAGCCTCTGGTGAGGTCATCAAGTGAAAGAAGCCAGCTTTCAATGCCTACGCCAGTGGTTTGGGTTTGTAGCTTCTGCTCCATCCACACAGCCCAAGGCAATACCTGGGCAACAAAACACAAATGTGGGGGCAGGGAAAATTAGCAGTCATAGTAGGTTCCCGTACCTTTATAGCTGTCTCTGTACCTGACTACTTGCTATGTCTGTTATGAAAGAGTGCAATCCAAATATGGTGCTGCAGATTCAGACAGAACACTTACACATCCTTAACCTCAAACGACTCCTAGCTATGGATCAAGATGCTGAGCAGCAATGTGTTAGTTCTGTGTGTTGTCAGCTTCTGATGCTGTAGGTCTACAATCCACTTCAATGCAACAGAAGATACTTTTGATGAGAGCCCTCCTTGCTAATTTGCAGGCATTGATTTTATTAATTTGCCTTACCTTATATTTTGTTCCTGGTTGCGAGTGTTGGACTGCATCTAGCAGCCCCCGTTACAGGATCTAGAGCAATGAGATGATGAACGTTAAGTTCAGAGTGGAAATAATTTCCCCTCCGTTCATTCCTATTTTTATCTGTGTGTATGTTTTATGTAGTTCAGGTATTTATTGTTTGTGATGGTGTTAAAAATACATTAGAGGTTATTGTTCTATGAAGTTTAGTGTTTGATTTGTGGGGATTAGTGGTGTTTAAAAACAAACAAAAAATTAGACTACACCTGGTGTCTGAAACAGATACATTAGAATGTAACATATCTTTGCATACCTCCCAAGTGTCCCGATTCCAGCGGGACAGTGCAGCTGTCCCACCGAACTTACAATTTGTCCCGGTATTGGAGAGCACGCTCCGATACCGGGACATAGCAGCCAGTTTTCCCGGATGTCTAGGAGGAAGTGGGGCAGGACGTCTGTCCAAAAAACGCTACTGCGCATGCGCAAACAGGAAGTTCGTGGACGGCTCGACAGAGGCGTGGCTTATTTGTCCCTCTTTCGGACCTCAAAATGTTGGGAGGTATGCCTTTGTTTCAAGAAATAACTTCCCAAAATCAAACTGCACCTAATAAATAGCTCTTACAGTAGACTTAATATTTACAGAGCTAAAGAAATATCAACATTCTGATGTTCTCCATAAAAGGAAAAAAGTTTAAATATTTTTATACATATAGTTCTTCCATTGTTGAGAGTCAAAATACATTCAAAAAAGTAGATTTGAAACAAAAATATACATGTTGCCGATTAAATCTTGCAGAGATAATGTCACCAAGAAAAGATTCAAGAATTATTGAATCTTTAAAGGAAAAAGATGTATTATGGTGCTTAGGGAAAAGAATAGGGAATATTAGTCTAAAGTTAACGTCAAAACCCTTGTTATGTATGAAAACATCAATGAATATTAATCATTTCTCACACTCAGCCTAGACAGTTTAACAATTTTTGGTAGTCACCTTCACTGAAGCTTATGATTATTACTTTCTCTTAAACGATATCTCATGAGCAGTATAATATTTTAGAATCTAGTGCCCCAAACCACATCATTAGGTCCCAAGAGTTGTCTTCATTTAGTAAGAAATTATTTATCATGATAAAATTGTCCTTGTAAATATAAGATATAAAAACAAAAGTTCAATAACAAACTTGGTCACTTCATTACAAAATTTATTTTTGTTTTTAATATTTTCCTGTTTACGGATCAGAGATTTTCAGAAAACAATGTGTAATGATTTAATGGATTAAAAATAAAGATGTCATATTTTAACACGCAATACAATTCATCCGTGGCTGTTATGATTCCTAGTGCATTCACGAAGAGCAACGGAAGTATTAAGCACAGTGTCTTTATTCAGTTAAATACATAAACAAAGATAACTCAAATCCACGGATAAGAACAGGTTCCAAAAGAGACTGTGTAGTAAATTGGCAGGAACAGGTATTATAAGTTTACCCCAGTCCAGAAGGCACAAGGCTGTCCAGGGAAGCAGACAGAGTCCAGGGATAAAGCAGAGATCAGATAAATAAAATCCAAATAGCCAGGCAGAGATCAAGGTCACAAGCGAATAAGCGAGGTCCAGAAGTCGAGCCAAAGGTCAGGGCAACGGGCAAACAAGCAGGGTCCAGGAATCAAGCCGAGGGTCACAACAGAAGATCAAGCAATGGAGCAAAGACAAGAACATGGCAGCAGCAGCCAGGAACAAACGGATGAGCTTCACAGAGCACAGCTTGAGGCAGGTATTTGAAGCAGTGCAACGGGTGCAGTTCTAAATAGCATCAGACAAGGAGATTAACTCCTTCAGGCATGTTGCAGAGTTCAGGAGCAGAACAGCAGCACCTCTGGTGGATTATAGGTACTGCTGCCAAATGCAAAACATAGACAGTCATAACAATGGCGTTCACCAATTGATTTCTCATTTCTTTCTATTGAACAAAATTCCAAGTCCATTAGGGTGTACCACCCAATAATTATATTAAATAAAAAACTGGGTGGAAATTAGATTCATCACAAATAAGAGTATTATTTCCCATGGAGGACTGAACACTCAGTATGGATGGAATTTTTCTTCCTATGTTATGAAATCCAAAATTATTCTATTTTGCAACACAACTGTTCTGATTGGCTAAAGCGAAAAGCAGTTTCATTACTGACTCTTTCCAATATCCCAGATAACGGCCACAATTCTGCAGAGATACAGTAGCAACCATAAATTGTATTTAAATAATAAAAGCCATGTTCGCAGGGTGAGATTGATCTTTTAACATTTCAGATCCTCCCAAGGGTATCTGATGGCAACAAGATATATCAAAATTTCTGACCAGTCTATAGGTAACTGGCCACAGATAAAATAATCACTTTGGTAAATGCTTTCCCTGTGTCCCAAATTCAATTCTATTATATGTATAGTACCAATGTATACTGTAGCACTAACGTTAGGTCTTATAGAAATATTGCAGTAATTATTTCTTTTTAAGTATATCAATTACTATAATAGCAAATTAAAGCAGTGCTAGAAGTAGCTAACTGATGATTTTTTTTGGCTTTAATGAAACATCTCTGTGTGTGTGTGTGTGTGTGTGTGTGTGTGTGTGTGTGTGTGTGTGTGTATGTTAGGGGATTTAGATTGTAAGCTCCAATGGGGCAGGGACTGATGTGAATGAGTTCTCTGTACAGTTCTGCGGAATTAGTGGCACTATATAAATAGATGATGATGATGATAATCTCTTTTCCACATCGCTTCCACTTGTTGTCATGCATATATCCAAGTTGTTTTCTTTGTAGAGTGTATAGTAATAGTCTGTCATTCTAAAATGACTAGTCAACAGTGATATGACATCTTCAGAGTGATTAGGAACATGAGTTCAAATCAACATTGTGTCTCAATTTAGAGGTGGACGTTCGAAACGTCTAAAACAGGAAAAGCAGGTTTAGCACTATCCCATGTAATTTGTCTGTGTCATTAATTAAAAAGAGTGAAAATATATATAAACTTTACCTTAATTGATGATATTGGGAATCAGGGAACAGCATTTTGTGAACAATAAACATGGATTGGTAATGCACAAAGATTTAATTCTTTCCATCACAAAGACAAAACATGTGGCACTTACTCATTTAAAGCAAACTTTAAATAATGGGTTCCCTGCACACATCTAATTTCTAATAAACAAAAAATAGGGAGTATCACGAAAAGTCTACTCATATACAGTAATAGATACTGACGTTAGTACTTTTTAGGCACAATCAACTGTAGCAATTTTAGAAGTGCTAATTTCATGTCTTTATTCCTTATACTGTATATAAAAGGGTTTAACAAAGGTGCGATGATTGTGTAGAAGACTGACACCACTCTGTCCTGTTCTATCTCATACTTTGATTTGGGTTTGAAATATACGAAAAAAATGGAACCGTAGAACATAGTAACAGCCATTAAGTGGGAGGTGCAGGTTGAAAAGGCTTTTTTCCGACCAGTAGTCGATTTGATTTTCAAAATTGTCGAGATGATTTTTGTATATGATAACATTGTTAGTGTAAATGAGCCAAAAATGATGCACCCACTTATGACAAAAACAGCGATTTCATTCACCCTGGTGTTGCTGCATGACAGTTTTAGCAAAGGGGGAATATCGCAATAAAATGAATTTATTTTATTAGAACCACAAAATGGCAATGTGAATATAAGTGCAGTGTGTATTGCCGCATTTATAGCGCTAATGATCCACGAGACAGCGATAAGCTGAATACACAATATTTTATTCATAATCATGTTATAGAACAGCGGGCGACATATAGCGCTGTATCGGTCATAAGCCATAATTGCAAGTATGTAGAACTCGGTACCAGCAAAGAGCAATCCCAAGTACATCTGTGCGACACAGCCATAGAAAGAGATAGACTTATGCTTTACTAGAGAGTTTGACAGCAGTTTGGGACACGTGTCCGAGACGTAACAAGTCTCTAGAAAGGAGAAATTGGCAAGAAGAAAATACATAGGAGTGTGAAGATTTAGGCTACATTTATATGCAATAATTATTGATATATTTCCAAGCACAGTAACAATATAAATCACTATAAATGCAATGGTGAAAAAGAGATTCAGTATTGGAGACTCTGCAAGTCCTGCGAAAATAAATTCTGTGATTATGGTCTTGTTTTTCTCCATTTTTTCTGTAGATGATGAGAGATAATAGAGGGTGACATTCATTTAACACAAAAAGAAAATGATGGCTTTTTTAATTCTGCTTAAAACACATTGTTCGGCAACTTAAAACATAAAACATGTCTATCATTTCCAAATCAGCAACTCCCTACATGGTGCCTTGTATTGACTCCATACAGCCACCTCTCGGTACCAATATTGACTCTAAGGGGTAAATGTATCAAGCTGAGAGTCTCCGGCGGGTTTGAAAAGTGGAGATGTTGCCTATAGCAACCAATCAGATTCTAGCTGTCATTTACTTAGTACATTCTACAAAGTGACAGCTAGAATGTGATTGGTTGCTATTGGCAACTTCTTCACTTTTCCAACCCGCCAGAAACAGCAGCTTGATACATTTACCCCTAAATCTAATTCTTATTGCGAGTTTTAAAAGACGTTCTAGGGCTAGATTTACTAAGAATCGTGTTTAGTGGCGGTTTGAAACCGCCACCCATCGCCGGCGGTTTAGTGGTTCACACTCCTGCATTTAATATAGGGCGGCTTGAGGCTTCAATTTTAAATGACTGGCGATGTATGACGAATTGAAAAAACAAAACCGCCGGCGGTTAGGATGAAACCGCCATCAAAACCACCATCCAAAAGACAGGACAGGACAGTTTTAATACCTGCTTCAGAATGGCTGGATAGCTTAATCATGCTATTAAAACTATTTTGCCATTCAGAACATAAGAGAAAGCACCATTGACATTTATATTATGTTGGCAATCATTATTTATTGATTAAGGGGCAAAATTAATTAAATATTAACTTATGAGGGAATACAAATATTTAATTATATTAAGGGGATAAAATTATTTAATTATTATACTATTTGGACAATATGTAATGACCAATTGTGCAACATAAATAATTATATCCACCATTAACAATCAGTTAATAATATTGTATATTCACACTTTCTACATAATATAATGCTATAATAGTGTCCCTTTAAAAAAATATATAGAAAAAAAATTATCTCATAAATTAATATTAAATTTATTTTGTCCCTTTATCAATAAATAATGATTTTCCAAATTTTCTCCTATGTTCTGAATGGCAAAATAGCTGAAACAGCAGCTGTTTGATCGCTCTCGCCATTCACAATCACCTCTTTCATTTTGGCCGTTTGGATGACTGTTTTGCGGCGGTTTTGAAAACCCCAGCTTAGTAAATCCGGCTGTTTGCATGTTCATCATTGTTCATTGTTAAAATCGGGATGGCGGTTTGTAAAGTGGTGGTTTTGAAAAATGTAATTCCTGACCGTCTTGACGGCGGTTTAGACTTTAGTAAATCCGGCGGTTAAACTAGCCGAAAAGTGGCGGATTGAGCAATCCGCCCATTAGTAAATATAGCCCCTAGAGTGTATTCAAATTTAATTTACTATACTACAGCTCTTACACAGAGCCGCAAGTTAAAATTTTAGCACCTGGGACGAGAAACAAAAATGCCACCCCCTAGCCTTTAATTTTAACCAAATGAGCCTAAAATAACTGCACCCCTTCAGTGCTGCACCTTGGGCGGTCACCCCTAGCGCATGTGCAGAAATGCATAAGTGGAATGTGTAGTCACATAACATTTCGTTCCCTAAGCTCCACCCTGTCTACTAGCCACAATTCTTTTCAATTCCATAGCAGCATAATGTGTTGACAATAACCTGCAAATGTCACATTTTTCTAACAGCTTCACCTGTGTCAGCTAATCTTTTCCAGTCCTTCAGTTCATTTTTATTTTGTTTTGCATTTTTTTTTTGCTTCTATACAGCTTGGTATTAGCAAATAATTTGCAGGCTAAGCTACCACTGGGCACCAACCCAACATACATAACATACATAAGTCTGGGCCTGGTAGTCATCAGACTTATGTATATCCATAGCTCATCATTTTAGTAAATAAATAAAATATTTTGTTATTTACTTCTTTTTTTTTTTAAATTCTTTATTTTGGTTGGTCAGTCAATAATGGATTTACACAGTATGAGGACAAGCATTTGGAGAGTATACACAGAAGGACATTAACATTGTAATAGAGTCCAGCGAAGGTGCCCTTTGACAACTTGGAACATAAATTGACCATATTTTTATTTTCTGCTTTTGTTTAGGAATATGAGCCAATAATACAAAAGGTAGAATGGGGGGAAAGGGTGAAGGAGAATTAGAAGGGGAAAAAAGGGGGGGGGAGGGAGAGACCACAGAGGCTGATACAGGAGTGTGGTCGCAAGGAATGTAAAATGTGAATGTTAGAGAATCGGAAAATGGCGGAACAGAAGCAGAGTCCTGAATGCCACACATGGGTCATGACGAGATCGTTAAGGGTCAGAGGGGAACGAATGTTCTGCGAACTGCCAAGGAGCCCACACTTGGTTGAAAGTGTAACCTCTATCGTGTAAGTAGTAAGTAATCTGTTCCATCGCCGCCACTTGCCATATTTGCTTTTTGAGAGTAGATAGAGATGGAGGAGAGCTACGTTTCCAATTAATGGCTATAAGGCATTTGGCAGCTGTAAGGATGTGTGCAGTCAATTTTCTAGAAAGTTTATCAAGGTCTGGGGGAGGATAACAAAGGAGAAAAATCCAAGGGTCCTTCGCCACGGGAGCCTCAAATAGGGTGTTGATAAAGCCATGGATCACGTCCCAGAAGTGAATAATAACTGGACAAGTCCACCAGATGTGTAGTATTGATCCCCTGCGGCCACAATCCCGCCAATGGTCAGGCGACGAGGAAGGGAACATTGTATGAAGTTGGGTGGGGGTATAGTACCAACGATAATACATTTTATAAGATGTTTCTTTTAGTTTGGTTGAAATGGAGCTTTTGGATATCCCCAGTCTCATGTCCTCCTAGGCCTCCTCATCAGGGGGGCGGGGGGGGGGGCAATATCCCTCTCCCAGTCATCTTCATGTGGTAGTTGCGAGTGGATAGTGGATTCAAGAAAGATATTATAAAGTTGTGATATCATACCCTTATCCATGGGGTGGAGTTTACAAAGGTTTTCGAACGGGGTGAGGGGACGTAGTAGATATTTGGGTGGTAGGGATCGCAAAAAGTGGGTGATTTGAAAAAAATCGAAAGGATTAAGCATTCTAGCTGGGGGGGCGAGGCTGAAGTTCTGCTAGTGGGAGCCATTGGCCTTGTTTCGATGTCTTACCTTGGAGAAGCCAGGAGGAAATATAGTATTAAACCAAATGGGAGTAAGGAGGGAAAGAGCAGATGTGAGTTTTAGTTTAAAGGAGTAAGAATCCCAAACCTTAATGTCAAATTTAGTGGTAGGTAGTAATTTGGAAGGAGGGGGACGGTGTATAGGGGGCAGACGCCATAACGGGGTGGAGTCAGGGAGAGCTATATATGCCGCCTCTAGGTCAAGCCACGAGGTGGAACCTGAGGGAGCATATGATGCAACAATTTGGGAGAAATGGGATGCCAAATAATATAGTTTGATATCAGGTAGTCCCCTGCCGCCACCAGTGATGGGCTTTTTCAGAACATTGAATGAGACCCTTGGGGGCCTGTGGTTCCAAATGAAACAAGTCAGAGCTTTCTGGATTTTAGACAGGAAGGTGGCAGGGACAGAAACTGGTAGGGTTTGGAAGAGATATAGCCATTTAGGTATGATATTCATTTTGACTGCTATGATCCTGCCCAGCCATGAGATAACAAGACGGTTCCAGGAAGCCAGATCAGATTGCATTTTGGAGAATAGCGGTGGGAAATTTTCCTGGTAAAGGAGGTTATATGTAAGATAGACTCCCAAGTATTTTATTTTCCTGGCTTGCCATTTGAATTTGAAAGAGGACTGCAGCAGGCCTCCCGGGGGGGAGGGGGGGGGACGACATGGATCAGCGTGGCCTCTGATTTTGTGTAATTTATTTTATAGTTAGATATCATGCTTTAGGTCTGGAGAACCTTATAGAGGTTGGGGAGGGAAATGGCCGGTTGAGAAAGTGAAAGCAGGACATCATCCGCAAATAGCGAAACTTTAGAGTTGACGTCCCCCACCTGCACGCCCCAAATGCTGGGGTTAGATCGAATTTGAGAGGCCAGTGGCTCGATTACCACAGCGAAAATGAGGGGAGAGAGTGCAACCCTGCCTTGTACCGTTTTGAATGGGTACCAAGCTTGAAGGTGTACCATTGATCAGGACTTTAGCTGAAGGTGAGGATTACAGTGCCAGGACGCCAGTGAGAAAGTCACCAGCGAAGCCAAAGGCCTCAAGAGCCGCTCTCATAAAACCCCAGGAGATCCTATCAAATGCTTTTTCAGCATCCAGAGAGAGAATTATAGTAGGGGTTCTCCTGGTGTTCGCAATATGGATGACATCAATGGCTCTCCTGGTGTTATCCCTTGCCTGGCATCCCGGGATAAATCCCACCTGGTCATAGTGGATCAATGATGGGAGGAATTCATTTAAGCGATTTGCCAGGATTTTAGCGTATATTTTTAGGTCCAGGTTAAGGAGAGAGATGGGTCTGTAGCTGGCGCAATAAAGTGGGTCTTTTCCCTCTTTTGGGACCACTACTATTTTGGCTTCAAGCATTTCAGGTGGGAAGGGGGTCCCCTGAAGGGCACCATTGTATAGGGAGTGCAGGTGGGGAGCGAGCAAGCTCGAATTTTTTTTATAATAGGCGGTTGTAAAGCCATCGGGGCCCGGGGATTTGCCACTTTTTTGTGACTTAATAGCGAATTGGATTTTGTCTAATGAAATTTCTTCATTAAGGTGTTGGAGGGCTTGAGGGGATAGTTTAAGGAGTTTAGATGTGGCAAGGAAGTCTGAAATCAGTGCGGTGTTGGATTGCTGTGAGGAAGGGACAGGGGTAGTTGGAAGGTTATAAAGGGCTGAATAATATTGTTGGAAGGCTTCTCTGATAGCAGCGGGGTCTTTTTTAATCCCTTGTAGTCTTAGTAAAAAATCCTATTTTCTTTTCTTGATTTATCATAGCAAAATGGCAAAAAAACATAAAAATACCCATAAAAAAAAAGACCCAACTGCGCACTACCAGGATTTAGCCCTCTCTAGCAGTCAATCAGAAGTGTCCAAAATGCTTAAGATTAGCTGCTAATAAAGGGAGACCCTATTTGGCCAGACTATTTTCATTTCACGTTAGTCGTTGGTAGTATGTGGGCGTGTAATTTTTGAGGGGATTTTTTATTTTGGGTTACCCACTTGATCAAGAAAGAAGAAAAGAAGATCCCTCCTCCCCCATTTGGGCTATGATGTATTAGTCCAGGCTGCCTAACACTGAAGCTGATTGAGGATTTGAGGAAGGGGCACACTGTTCATTTTCTGTATTATTTTTATTTTTAAAGAAAACATTTTACACATTCTACTGTGCAATGGAACTGTTTTATCCCATATAACGTATAAGATTTAATATAACCACCAGCCAGAGGCCGTGCATTGCAAGAACAACCCTGAAACTGTGCCCACCCTACCCCTTTATCTCATTTCAGTAATCTTACTCTGCAAAATGAAAATACTAAATCCATACATTTCTAGGAAAGTCTTCACTCTGCCTAATGATGCCCAATAGCTCCCCTCTGCCACAGCCATCTTACTCCGTCAACTTATGGGCCTTGGCAAAAATCCAGGTGTAACTGTTCAAATCAATGCTACCAGGAGGTCCAAAGCTGCATTTGCCCTGCGGAGTTACTGCTTCGATCTTCATTAATTACTTTTTGAATGAGCAAAAACCATGTTCGGCCAGTTATAATGTGATCATAGTATAAGGAGAAATAAAAAAACTCACATACCTTCAACTCCAGAAACCAGAAGTCCCAAAAGCGGATGGGCAACATCTGCAGTGCTGTAGGTTATCTGACGATACATTTGGATTACCCACAAAGAATCCCTGAGTATCACCACTCAACACTGGGAAATATACATATATAATAAACAATAGATAAGTGAGGAAGAAAGGGTGATTATAATATAATTATTATTATGATTATTAACATTTATTTATATAGAGTCAGCTTTTCTAAATTGGGAGTCAACAGTGTAATAAAGCAAGACTGTGTATAAAGAAACACACAAAGAGGTAAGAGGATCCTGCTCTCAAGCTTTCAATGAGTTATGTCATATTCACTCATACTATTCATAACAATACTATCTATTTAATATCAAGCTTCTTTATTGTTGTTGTTGTTATTATTATTATTATTATTATTATTATTATTAATTACAATTTTATACTTAAATAAGTGAGATGGAAATACGGAAGACAGAGAGTTATACGGAATGTTGAGTGTGGACATACGGTTGTGACAAGTAATAACAAAGGATTGAAGCACAGATAATATACTATGCTTGGGATGATTTTCAATTCACATCTTTGGCCAGGAATTGCATAGTTGTTTTGAATGATTTCTTATTTTATTATTAATAATAATAATGTGATGATGATGATGACGATGATGGCGATGATGAAGAAGTAGAAAAAGGTGAGTATGATAATAAGAAATAAAACTATGTAATGGTGTCAGATTTTATTTATAGTACTTAAATGCAAAGGATCTGAAATTTAGGTTTATCTGGAGTATTTTGGAGGAGAAAAAAACTAGAGATCAGGTAATTGGTTTTGAATTTTTTTGAATTTCTGTGTGCGAACAAACAGTCTACCCACTTTTCTGAAGGGTGAGCTGTTTTGCTTTATCAGACAACTTAAACAGTCCATAAATTATTAGATTTTAAAGTGATTTGTGTATGTTACGATGTACACAATAAAACAAATCTGTATTTTACAGTCTACAATAACAGTTGATTTAAAGTAATTTTAGTATAAAGCATGAAAATCTAAAGTTTTAGTTTAATGCCCTAAAAGTTATTTAAAAAACAAAAAACAAAAACATGAGAATGAATATATAAGTAATTAACTTACTTTATCTGTGGCTATTGTTTTTGTTGAGAGTTACATGGATTCAACCATTATTTTTTTTCAGATTATCAAGTTCTAATTTTTTGCTTCTCAAATTTTTTTTTTAATACAGACCTTTACTATT
This sequence comes from Mixophyes fleayi, assembly GCF_038048845.1. Taxonomy (NCBI): domain Eukaryota; kingdom Metazoa; phylum Chordata; class Amphibia; order Anura; family Limnodynastidae; genus Mixophyes; species Mixophyes fleayi. Next base: position 80,950,692 of record NC_134412.1, read on the forward strand.
AAAAGAAAATGTAAAATATGAATTGTTGCTACACATATTCTGCTTTTATTGCTTAGTGCTCCTCAGGGGCAGATTCCCCTAAGCGAGCTCTCCTACTTCTGTGCTTTGCTCATATAAATATAGAGAATATTTGTCACTATATTTTTTTGGCTTTATCCTGATAAAGATATAAATACTTCAGGGTTTATTATTGTGTCTAGAGAAATTAAAACACATAAAATAATTTGCAAATACAATCATTGATATAATGTAGATGATGGATCACTCAGGACGCAGACTCCCAATTTTCAAATAATTATGTACGATTGTTAGAACACTTTATATTGTTAAAACTTCACATTTTAAAAGTTTTATAAAATTCATTATTTCTGTAATTATTTTTTTTATTAAAACCAAATTCAACATACATTACAGTATACACTTAAAGTGGATTACAAAATGGGAACTGAAATATAGCTATAAAAATAATAAAGTCAGGACTATGTGATTTCTTAATTAAACATACATGGTATACTTACCTCTAGTGAAACATATTTACACTTACAGGTGACATCTAAATACTGTAGAGCTGGTGGGACAATACTGGTGCTATAAAGCAGAGATTAGTCTGTGCTGACAATATTTCTAAAGCTATCAGATTGTCACATTCACTGATGAAATTTGAGGCTCTACAGGACTACAATGAGGAATGCGCCACGTCTTTGAGCCTGGAGTCTAAGAGGCACCTGATGTCCACTAAAAAAATCCTCCAGGCAACGGAGGCGCCAATTAGTGATTGACACCATATGAAGATCAGTGTGAAATAATTGAGTGAATAAATGCAGACAAGAAAAGATCAAGTCAAACAGCAATGGCACATGGTTAAGACAGACTGAGGTTGACCTGGAGCCTTGGTCTGGACAGCTTGGGCTTATTAGGATCGGCCCACACCTACAGAGGATGGCCCCAGATTTGTTGTGCTTCCTGGCATAGCAATGCCGTGGCTGAGCCCTCAACCCACACAACCAGTGGGGGGGCTAATCTAATTCCTCCCCTCTTCCTCGCCCCTCCCTCTTACGTTCATTGCCTGTCCACCCCTCCACATTCACTTTAGTGATAAAATGTATCAATGAACTTCATTGTATCAATGTGGGGTCTAACTGCTACCCACCAAGTCATGAATCATCAAACATATTTTTTTTATATAGTAGGGCTATCTCTTAATGACAACTCATGAGCTTCGTTTACATTACATCACAGTGCACTGTGATTCCCTTTATGTGAGGTAGTGTTTCATATATTGTTTATTTTTAGCAATATTAGGTTATTTACATGCTTTATTATAATAAATTGTATATTTGATGATTCGTGACTCAGATCATATTTTTTATTCGAGACAGTCAGGTCTGTAGCACTACATTTCTCGTTTTATCTAAAGCTCATAGGTCTCCATGTGTGAGTGTCTGTTGTGTAGAGATGAGCTGTGAAGTAGACAGAGTAAGATTAAAGGAGAGAAGAGTATGATCTAAATGACCTCATGTGCAGGGTCATCTCTACCCATTATCTCATATCTGTCCACCTTACATGATCCTGAATTCATGTCTTAAGCCGAATCTTCTTCTGTTTATTCACTCACATGCTTGGAATTCGTACCGGTATCCGTGCAAGCTGTAATTGCTAGCTTATGACTATCCATATACAGTGCCTGTAGAGATTCATCACACTCTCAAAATCCTTATCTTTTGTCACATTACACCATGGAAATTGAAATAAATTAATTCAAACGTGTTCCAGCTGTATTCACACATTATAACAATCAACGTCAAAGTGAAAATAACATTTGCAAAACTTCTTAACAATTAAGATAATATATTTACTAAAATAACTGGTTTGGATAAGTCATCATACCCTTAGAGTGACCATTATAAACTTGCTCAGGTACAACCAATGACCTTCAAGATCACACAACAGGCAAAATATCCACCACCTGACTTCAATTGTAGTGGTTTTTATTTCTTCAGCATAAAACCAGCTGTTCTTTGAGGATTCCAATAGTAGTAGTTCATGGTAAGGCAAAGAATTCACCATGGTTGGAAAGGTGCTCCGGGATAAAGGAACAAGTTAGGAGGAGGATACAAAAAAATCTCAATGGCTTTTACTCTCCCTCATTATTAAGAAGTGGAAAGCGTATGGTTCCACCAACACCTTGCCTAGATCAGGCCGCCCCTCCAAGCTAGATGGCAGAGCCAGGAGGATATTGATCTTGGAAGCTACAATGAGGCCAATGGCAACTTTCAAGGACTTACAAGTCTTTGTGGCTAAGCTTGATTGGTCTGTGGATGTGACAACTATCTCAGAAGCTGTACACAAAGCTGTCCTATATGGCAGGCTGGCAAGAAAGAAGCCTGTACTGAAAAACTACCATTCTCAGTCTCATTTGAGCGTTGCAAAAAAACCTTGGAGGATCCTAATGCCACGTGGAAAAAGGTTATATGGGAGATGAGACCAAGATAGAATGTTTTGGACTGAACAGCAAGCGCTATCTATGGGGCAAACCAAACACAGCACACCACACAAAACACACCATACCTATTGTGGAGCATGAGGATGGCAATATTAATTTGTGTAGATGTATCTCTTCAGCAGGGAGTGGGGGATTGGTCAGGAATGCAGGGAAGATGGATGCTGCCAAGTGCACCCAAATTCTCAAGAAAAACCTGCAGCCCCCTACTAGGCAGCTGAAGATGGGCAGATGGTTCACCTCCCAGCACAACAAGGACCCAAAATATCCCACCAAGAAAACAATGCAGTGGCGTGAGGATAGGAAGATGAATGTCCTTAACTGGTCAAGTCATGACCTAAATCCTAAAGAAAATTTGTGGATGGACTTGAAGAGAGTGGTCCATCGCCATTCACCGCAACATTTGACTGAATTTGATGAATTCCGCAAGGAAAAAATATTCCCCAATCTAGCAGCACAAAGCTGGTAGAGACATATATAAACAGACTGATGGCTGTAATTACAGCAAAAGGTGGCTCTACATAGCATTAAATCAGAATCACTTTTCCAAACCAGTTATTCTAGCTTTTCGTTTTTTATTAATTTCTCTAGCTGTAGGGACCTGATCCTTTTTTTGTCTCTCCCCACCCAACTAAAATGCCAGGCCCAATGCTGAATAGATACATCTTGTGTGCTCAATAAAACATGATTGATTGCAGTCCCCCAATCTATACATTTTCAGAAAGTAGACAACCCAGGATTTTAAAATTAGTATCCATGTTTTAGTACTCCTATTTATGCTCTTGCTTAAAACTACAATATATAAAATATATAAATAATATAAAATACTGACTAAAGAGTTTTAATTTTTTTTTTTTAATCAGAGTAACCACATGTGTCAGCTCTTGTGTCTAGTCGTATTCACTGTATGTTAACATGTTCACTGAAAGAATCATCTTCCTAACATATGAGAATAAGAATCATTTTGTAAAGTTGCATCTTATGTATCTGATTATTATATCAATAAAACAATGACATTTTCTCATTGTGACACCTCACACTGCACCCCAAAATAACTTTTAGATTGAAAGTAGACCAGATATAACTGATTTTCAAAATAACTTTTATTATCACCTATTTACTGGGACAATTTCCAACATAATTTCTAACAAGGTAGACAGATACACCATGCAACTCTAATGTTCATAGCTGGAAGGAAGAGTAGTGCCCCACCATATAGCCATTTGGTGTTGGCGTTCCCCTGAATAGCGCCTGGGCCACACACTGTTTTCCACTATGAAGAGCCATCATATTAGAGAGGATTGGTGGACAATTCAAGTATATTAAGATATAAATATAAAAAATCCCTTTAAATGACCCTTATTTACTGATTGGCTTACAAATAAACTGTAGAATGCTAGAGTGACCAGAATGGAACAGCTGAGAATGAACATTCTATTCCAAACAGCATTTCAATGTTTGACGAAGCATCCTCGTGACACCGACTTTCACATCATTATTCCTGAGAGTGTATATAAACGGGTTTAATGTTGGGGCAATAATTGTGTACATAACAGCAATGAGCCTGTCCTCGTTCATAGAATAGCTTGACTTTGGACGCATGTACATAAAAATACCAGAGCCGTAAAATATAGTTACAGACATGAAGTGAGACAGGCAGGTTGAGAAAGCTTTCTTCCGTCCTGAGACAAGGCTGATATTTTGTATTGTACAAAAGATGCAAATGTAAGAGATGATAATTAGCATAAATGACCCAAGAATAACGCAGCCGCAAATGGCAACAACTATAACTTCATTGATCCAGGTGTCTGCACAGGCCAGTTCCAATACCGGTGGGATGTCGCAAAAAAAATGGTTAACTTTATTGGCACCACAGAACGGCAGTGTAAATGTAAGCGCAGTTTGTATTACAGCATTAACCGCTCCAATCATCCATGACCCAAATATAAGACATATGCAAACTCTTTGATTCATGATGACACGATATAAAAGTGGGTGACATATGGCATTATATCGGTCATAGGCCATTGTTGCCAGGATATAGCATTCCGCACTACCCAGTAACAAAAAACAGTACATTTGTACAGCACAGCCATAGAATGAGATGGTTTTATGCTCTGCTAAAAAAATCGAACAACATTTTGGGAACAGTAGAGGATATGTAACAAATTTCTAAGAAGGATAAATTTGTAAGACAAAAGAACATAGGTGTGTTAAGACTTGGACAAAATATGTATATAAGAATTATAGAAATATTTCCCAGTAAGCTAATTACATAGATACCTAGAAACAGGAAAAAAAGTAGTATCTGGGTTTGGGGAACGTCTGAAAGTCCCACCAGAATAAATACTGTTATACTGGTATGATTGCCATTGCCCATTTTGTTCTTTATTTCTGTCACAAAAAAAGATAAGAATGTTCATATAAAATGCAATGCATTAACATAAATATGTAAGAAATAAATATTCATAACAATTGTATACAGTGTATATTGTTATTTATGTTGTTTTGTTTCGCGAAAGGATCCCGATTAAACTGTAAATCAGCTCCGGAACATATGATTCTGTTTTCTACGATTTTTCCTTTTAATTACCTTGTCTAAAAGTATACTATTTTATTAAAATGTAACTGTTTGGAAATTAAATATAATCTATCGAATACAATTTAAAACTTTCCATGTTTAATTTGTTTTAAATGGATAATCCTCTACAGGTTTGCAAAACATTGCATTGATTATGCAGCTATTGATCTTTTATTCATTCTTAATAATTATTTTTATCCACTTATTAGTATATCATTTGTATTTATCATATTTTATTTTTACCAGCAGTGAGCCATTGCTATTTTTTCATGTATACAAGTTGCAAATATTTACCTGTGAATTTTAAATGATATATTTTTAGATATTGGACACGGGGATGTATAGAAAAATACATTGTATAATCTCTTGATGTTATATTCTGTTATATTTACTACTCATTGGACTGGATATATTCATATCAGACTCCACTCTGTGTTATTTAATCTCATGATATATATATATATATATATATATATATATATATACTACCCATGGACAAAACTTTTAGATTGATCAGTATTAATAGCATATACACTATGCACTTGTCACATTTACATTAACACTGGAACATAGACCATTGTGGTTAACACAGCCGCACATTGCTACTTTCAGGATTATGCCTATTTTTCATTTATTCTCCCAAATATCTGCCCAGCTATCCCAGTTATTTTAATAATCTAATCAATGATTATACCTATAATATAACCTGAGTATATTTCTGAGTAAATCAGGCATATTTTAAACCAATTTTGCATAAAAACTCACTACAAAAATCACTAAAAAAAATCACTAAATATATGTCAAATAATAAAAACGTTTAATTCATTTTCAAAAATTAAATGCAATAAAGAAATAAATGCATGAAATTACTTACTTTCTGTATCTGTAAACCTACTAGAATAACACAGTTCAATAAGCCATTGTAAATAGAAAATCACCGCATGTGTGAGCCTTTAAAGTAATTTTCTTTGCTGTAGACAAAATAGTATAGTGAAACATGTTATTCTATTCTCTCTCTCTCTCTCCTATATGCCGGAAAAATTGCTGAACATATTTTATTATGCAAAATATTATTAATTATTCTTCTACATCAGAAAAAGCAGACAAAGAATAAAATAAATATTTAGGCTAACAATATACTGACTTATCTGATCAAAATTAAGTCTGGTCTGATCTCATCTCCAAGCTATACTGAGTTTATATTGCTTTGTAGACTATTGGGGTCAAGTCCCCGGAGTATTGAACAAAGTGTCGAGCAAATTAATTATATTCCTATATTAAATGTTTATTAATAAAAGCTTAATTGCTTAAACCTGTAGTTTATAATGTAACTTTTGTACAAGATATTCAAGAATAAAATGACAACAATTTTAACAAAGATTCTAAACAATTTTTTTTTTGTCTCAAAAAGAAATAAAATATTTGTGAAAAAAATTGACTAAAGTAGAAGTGTGAATTGAGGGATGTTCAGACATTTCTGGTAATCAGCAACAAAGACCAATGTGTGTCCCTTCATTGGGCAGTGGTGTCCTCTGCTTGAAGAGACACTAACCTAAAACATTTTTTGTGCTTAATTGGTCTTTGAACAGGTGTATGCATGTGCTAGATGTAGCCCACTTTTCACAAGTGTTAGTGATGTGGGTGCACAACTGGGCTCACTCTGTCTTTAGCTTCAGTCTGTAGTAGTGCACCTACAGTCTGCCCAGGACACATTCGGGCTGGCTCAGACGCTCCTCATCTCAGGGCTTTGTGGGTGGAAATGTAGGAAAAGGGACATTGAATATGCAAGTTTGGAAATTATCATGAGTGCATTAATGTTGTTCCCAGTATAGTTGGTGTAATCATGGGCACCAATCTCTGAATAATATCCACTTAAGCACCTCATGTCAAAGTTTTTCCATTTCAGGAAAATACAGTACACAAATGTTGTTACCTGAGAGCTGAGCTCTTGTACTGTGTCCTCCGTGTCCTCTGTAGCAGCTTCCTCTCTTGTTCTCCCCACTATTACGTCCCTTGCACTTCACCTTAAGGTTGATTTGTCACTCTCCCCCTCTGGACATTGAGATCTCTAGACCACAACTCAAGTCAATTGCCGGAGAAGGTTGTCAACAGCTTGGACTTGATATGAATAATGCTCACTTCCCTCTTCCCCCTTAGCTTCTCTTGTCTCAATTAGGGGTTGGTAGGTTAGACCAATCAGGTTCCGACCTTTGTGTAACAGTAAAGATTTCTATTCTTTTCGCATACAGCTGCCTCACAATCTCGCTCTACTGGATTGGTTAGACTCTGTTTCAATCCTCTGTCCTAGGGCTGCCATGAGAAACTGTGGGGCCCAGGACTAATTAATCTGGCAGCCCCCCCCCTTCTTTGCTGTACATGCCCCCCTCCCACATCACAGTAAATGCCCCCCCCACCCTCCCTCATCACAGTATATGCTCCACCCCCCTTCAACACAGTATATGCTCCGCCCCTCATCACAGTATATGCTCCGTCCCCTCTCAATCACAGTAAATGCTCCACCCCCCTCATCACAGTAAATGCTCCACCCCCCCTCATCACAGTATATGCTCCGCTCCCCCCTCATCACAATAAATGCTCCACCCTCCCTCATCACAGTATATGCTCCGCTCCCCCCCTCATCACAGTAAATGCTCATCTCACCCCCCCTCACCAAAGTAAATGCTCCGCACTCCCCTTTATCACATTAAATGCCCCCCATCACAATAAATGATCCCTCCTCCCCTATCAAAATTAAAGCTCCTCTCCCTCCTCTCAGAATAAATGCTCCGCTCCTCACTTCCCTATCAGAATAAATGCTCCACTCCCCCCTTCCCCATCAGAATAAATGCTCCACTCCCCCATCAGAATAAATGGTCCGCTCCCCATATCAGAATAAATGCCCCTTTCCCTCATCAGAATAAATGCTCTTTTTCCCCCTGTAAAAATAAATGCTCCATTCCCCCCTCTCCTATCAGAATAAATGCTCCTCTCCCTCTCTCAGAATAAATGCTCCGCTCCCCTCTTCCCTATCAGAATAAATGCTCTGCTCCCCCCTATCAGAATAAATGCTCCGCTCCCCCCTCCCCTATCAGAATAAATGCTCCACTCCCCTATCAGAATAAATACTCCACTCCCCATCAGAATGAATGCTCCTCTCCCCCTATCAGAATAAATGCTCCTCTCTCCCCCCTCCCCTATCAGAATAAATGCCCAATTTACTTACCTGTTCTTCACAGAATGTGGCGGCTCCCGGTCGCTGATAGACAGGGAGCACGTGGCGCGCAGTGATGGGAGTAACCGAGAGATGGCGCATCGCAGAGGGAGAAAGGCAGACAGTCTAAGGGGCCCGAAACAGACCACAAGGCCCGGACAGGTTGAGGGGTCTGTCCTGGCTCCCTAGTCTGTCCGGGCCCTTCACAACTGTACAGGCCGTACCCAACTGATGACGGCCCTGTTCTGACCCCTTCACTGACTCCCAATTTCCTTCCCAGGGGCAATTTTCCTAGTTAACCCTGTCAAGGGCACATAGAACACATAGTTATGTGTTATACCTTTGTGCAGGTTATAAGCAAACTTAGTGAGTTGTGTCTGTCATCTGTGCCGGGTTTTTGACATATTTTCAGACTTCTCTTAACCTTGCAATGCTCCCATTCATGTTACCTCAATTATGTCACACCTATCCTTTGCTATTTGCTCATACTCCCTATTGTACTGTGTGATTATCAGCTCCATCAGATTGAAGGAGAGCTCTGTGAGAAGCTAAAAAGAAATACATCTAATAATGGAACTATACTATATGATGAGTGCTGCAAAATGACTTACTGACTCCATTATAGAAGCTAGGGAAAATCCTGTAATAAAAATATATCATACAGTCATCCCTTAATATTTCGACTTCGATTCCCGTCCATGGCCTTATATGTGTGGAGTTTGTATGTTCTCCCCGTGTTTGCGTGGGTTTCCTCCGAATGCTCCGGATTCCTCCCACAATCCAAAAACATACTGGTAGGTTAATTGGCCACTATCAAAATATTGACCCTAGTCTCTATCTCTGTCTGTCTGTGTGTGTGTTAGGAAATTTAGACTGTAAGCCCCAATGGGGCAGGGACTGATGTGGGTGAGTTCTCTGTACAGCGCTGCGGAATTAGTGGCGCTATAAAAATAAATGATGATGATGATGATGATGAATATTTGTATTAAACAAATGGTAAGAGTGCTTTGACCATAAGGGTATGAACCACTACAATATCTCACTGCTTATTGTTCTTCACTTATCCCAGCAGCAGACAGCCATGCAATAAGTAGCAAGGAGTAGAGTTCAGAAGTCAATTCCAACCCCATGGCGAGTTATGAGCAGCAGGGAAAGACGAGAAATCGTGGTAACTACGGAAGCCCAAGCCATGAGAGTCTATCTTACTTGCATTGTTACACTGTCCAGCTGCTGAATCTGCACGGCCATGTAAAAATTAAATAATTAAAAAAAATATAGGCCATGGAGCTTTCACTATAACATTGTGCACATAGATCCGTGAAAATATTAGTCCTTCAATTTCGGACACATAACAAATTTTATAAAGATTTGTAATTCCAAGCTGTTATCTTTTTTCTGAACTGTGCATGGTGAATTAGGAAAAAAGTAAAACAATATAAGGTGCGATATTTTGTAATAATTGTTTGTTGCACAATTAAATGTTGCACATACTAGATATAAATGTTCTGAGGCACTAAACAATTTATATCTAGTATGGCAACATTAATTGTGCAACAAACAATTATTACAAAATATCGCACCTTAATTGTTCTTACTTTCTTAACCTAAACCTTCACCACTTTACACAGTTCTGAAATAAAAGATAACATTTGAGAATTACAAATCTTCTACTCTAAATTTGCTTATGTGTCCGAAATTGAAGCGACTAATCAATTTTCAAGCAAATAAAAATAAAAATAACCAATTAGTTATAGTGAAAGCACCATGGCCTTAACTTTTAGTTTTTAGATATTTATATTCAAGGAGAGGATGACCCCTTGCTATAGGATAGGCAGCATCAGTGAGGAGCATTTGGGAGGTTACTTAGTTTCTGAAATTAAAAAATATATTGGCCCCTGGCTGGGTCCTATAATCACCGCACCTGAAACACATTCTGTGAATGCTTCAGGTGAGCATATTAAGATTTAAATGTATTGTTTGGTGCTCCCCATCACAGTATACACTATTTTTTTTTTAAATACCAGAAACTTGTAACAGAGTTGGATCACAAAACAGTCTGAGGAGCCGCGGATGCCGCTCCCACCTCCCGCCGGCCATGGTAAGAAGCAGCAGGGGTGGGTACAATGCTCACGGGTGCCGCTTCCAAGTGGTGCTGGTATTAGGTAATGTTGGGCATTCACCGCCATATTGCTAAGGCGAAGACACCGCTACAATCTCTCTCAAAACCACAATAATAAGGGATTTAACAGGCACTAAGGGGAAGATTTATCAAAGTGTACAATGCCCTATCACCACCTGCCAAAATGGAAGTCTGTGCCTGAGATTTTTTTCCCCGCTTTGCCCTATAAATCAGTGTCAGGACTGTTCAACCCGAATCGGGATAGTTGGCTCAGCGGATGGGGCCTGTGCCCACTATAATCTGCCACTGCTGGGCCCCCAAAGAGGGCCAGGGCCCAGGGACTCTGTAACAGTCCCAGACTCATCTCGGTGCAAAAATTGTCCTTTAAATATTAGTTATTATATTTGTTATTAATTAACAAGTTAGGGGGGAAACTATCTGCCATAAGGAAAACATTTTTGGCAGTGGATTTGGTGTATCAATCAGTGGATAATCTCAAATTATTTC